>NW_027394287.1:493089-579302 GCF_049309525.1 Garra rufa
ATGTTTTTCAGTCACCCTCCATGGCGTTTGCGTGCGTGTGTTTGTGAAACCCGTGTCCAGGCTAAGAAGGAAAAAATAATGTTTTATACTGAACCCCACACGCACAATATTTTATCTTTTTGTGAGCGGCAGCGGCAGCCGTGTCGGCTTTAACCAATCAGTGAACAGATTATTAAAAAACAATCATAGAATATTTAACTGAATTTATAACGGATTGTTGAAAATAGAGGAGAAGATTGTTTTAAGTGTGCTGGATTTCCCAGAACTGTATGAATCATCTAAAATCTCATATTTGGGGTGAGCACACGAGTTAGTTTGCCAGGTAAAAATACAAATATGTACAAAGTGTCCAAACAATACATTATTAAGCGTGGTGTTATAATAAACTATATCTTTCAAAAGTTTGAATAATAATAATGACAATAATTAATGACAGAATGACACAAACACAATTTTCAGTTTTATTTAGACTTTTAAGCAACTGTAACTATGGCAACGTCCGCCCCCAGACCGCATCGCGAACACCGCCTCAACTGCACAAAACGCTTCCACTACAAGAGAAGGCGGCAGCCGCGCGGCGATTTTACCGCTTGCCGCGTCCCGTGTGAAAGGGCCTTTAGAGTGACCAAAAGTCTAGTCTAAAGTGACCTTCAAATTGCTACTACTTTTGCAGGGCTTCTTTCTCATACGTGCCTGTAAACAGAGGTTTCTCAGAAATTACATGAATGTAGAGAGTTCGCAACTACACACACACATTTTACTAAACAGATTCTGATACATAGTGTACACTTTGTCTTTTCATAAGCACAGAACATTTCGTCTTCTCATAAGCACAGAACATCCAAAACACAAATTTAAAAGCATTTAGAAAAAGTATAAGCATTTAGAAAAAGTATTTTCTACAATTTGTTGAGGAAACAGCTGCCCATTTGTTTTTTGATTGTGGTGTTACCTAAAAATAATGGGTTGACCTAAGCTCATATATTTCTAGTCTTACAAATGTGACCCATTCTTTCGACCTCGAAGATGTTATTTTTTATTATGAAAATCCAAAACAACTATCTGTTGAATATGTAGTTAATTTTCTTATACTGAATACCAAATTTTTCATTCATAAACAAAAATGGCTTAAATCTCCGTTATTTTTCCCTTTTCTTGATTCTGTTGTTTCTTCTCTTAGACTTACAAATAACAAAAAGAGTGCGAAATTTGTGTTGCATTTATGACAATTTTTCTAAAAGGATGTAATTTATTTTTATACTTTTCTATATGGATTACACCATAATTTGATGTACGCAAATCCAGAATAATATTTTCTGTTTTTATCTTATGATTGTTCCTTGTAGGAATTTATTTCATTTACAATCTCTAATTTCCCTGTTCTGGTATATGTTGTACAAGTTTTGCAATAATAATAAAAAAAGATGTTTGTTCATGTTTATTTCGTGTTTTAAAGTTCCACTAGAACTGTGGCGCTACAGCGATCTGACACAATAACACATTAAAGGGCCACAAAACGGTGTTTATTGTTTGAACTTGAAAAAAAAAAGACTGTTGAAAAATGAGAGATTTTAAAGACGAGCCTGTATTTCCTACCTGTAACCTGCTCTGTCTAGCCTGTCAGCGAGTTATCAGTTTTCTCTATGCTTCGCGATGTATATTTCGTTTTCAATCATAGATATATATATATCTATGGTTTTCAATGCGCTAGATAGAACATGGCTTGTCCGACATAGCAACAGTAACTAGGAGGAGGGAGGGGCGCGTTCTATTCCTAATCTAATTATCCGCTGCTGTGTGACGTCATAGCTGTCACTGAACTAGGTGTTTGTGCTCAGTACGCATTTGACTCGTTGCTTTAGTACACGATTTAGTGTCAGTATACGATTTTTGCATCTGTCTACAGCTTTTGATCAGTGTGCAGTTTTGAATAGAGTGTAGATTCCAGATTATTATCTAATTGTGAATTTGCATTTTCATTCGGTGTACGATCATTGTTCAGTGCACAATTTTAAATCAGCTCGCGACAAGGACAGTACAATTTTCTGATCTGTGTAAAATTTCAGATTATTGTACACTTTCAGAACCAAAAATGTATTGTAATACTTTTCGCAAGCTCAGACCCCAAAGTGCCAGTGCTGACAAGAACATCATTATTGTAAGCGAAAACTCCACAAACTCAGAGAAAATGGAGGGTGCCAAAGGTGAGCTGCTTAAACAATTTGAAACTGGTTTACTACATTTGAATTCAGAATATATTACATGAGTATGAAGTAAAACACTTACATAAATTAAATGTGATGTTATGCAGAACTACGTCCACATCCACCACCTCAGAAGAAGGTGAAGAGTGTCAGCGCTCACCAGAACATCTTCAGTGTGAGCAAAAACACCACAGACTCAGGGAAAATGGAGGCTGTCAAGCTACTATCTATCCCTGGTCCTTCCTATGCCAAAGGTAAGCTCCTCAAACAATTTGATGCTGGTTGGCTACATTTGAATTCAGAACATATTACATGAGTATGAAATAAAACACTAACATAAATTAATGGTGATGTTATGTTATGCAGAACTACGTCCACATCCACCACCTCAGAAGAAGGTGACGAGTGTCAGCGCTCACCAGAACATCTTTAGTGTGAGCAAAAACACCACAGACTCAGGGAAAATGCAGGCTGTCAAGCTACCATCTATCCCTGGTCCTTCCTATGCCACAGGTAAGCTCCTCAAACAATTTGATGCTGGTTGGCTACATTTGAATTCAGAACATATTACATGAGTATGAAATAAAACACTAACATAAATTAATGGTGATGTTATGTTATGCAGAACTACGTCCACATCCACCACCTCAGAAGAAGGTGACGAGTGTCAGTGCTCACCAGAACATCTTTAGTGTGAGCAAAAACACCACAGACTCAGGGAAAATGCAGACTGTCAAGCTACCATCTATCCCTGGTCCTTCCTATGCCAAAGGTAAGCTCCTCAAACAATTTGATGCTGGTTGGCTACATTTGAATTCAGAACATATTACATGAGTATGAAATAAAACACTAACATAAATTAATGGTGATGTCATGTTATACAGAACTACGTCCACATCCACCTCCTCAGAAGAAGGTGAAGAGTGTCAGCGCTCACCAGAACATCTTCAGTGTGAGCGAAAACACCACAGACTCAGGGAAAATGCAGGCTGTCAAGCTACCATCTATCCCTGGTCCTTCCTATGCCAAAGGTAAGCTCCTCAAACAATTTGATGCTGGTTGGCTACATTTGAATTCAGAACATATTACATGAGTATGAAATAAAACACTAACATAAATTAATGGTGATGTCATGTTATACAGAACTACGTCCACATCCACCACCTCAGAAGAAGGTGAAGAGTGTCAGCGCTCACCAGAACATCTTTAGTGTGAGCAAAAACACCACAGACTCAGGGAAAATGCAGGCTGTCAAGCTTTCGTTTCTCCCTGGTCCTTCCCCTGCCAAAGGTGAGTTGCTCAAACTATCTGAAACTGGTTTGCTACATTTGAATTCAGAACATATTACATGAGTATGAAATAAAACACTAACATGAATTAAATGTGATGTTATGTTATGCAGAACTACGTCCACATCCACCACCTCAGAAGAAGGTGAAGAGTGTCAGCGCTCACCAGAACATCTTCAGTGTGAGCGAAAACACCACAGACTCAGGGAAAATGCAGGCTGTCAAGCTACTATCTATCCCTGGTCCTTCCTATGCCAAAGGTAAGCTCCTCAAACAATTTGAATCTGGTTTGCTAGATTTGAATTAAGAACATATTACATTCCTATAAAGTAAAACACTAATATAAATTAATGTGATGTTATGCAGAACTATGTCCACATCCACCACCTCAGAAGAAGGTGAAGAGTGTAAGCGCTCGCCAGAACATCTTTAGTGTGAGCAAAAACACCACAAACTCAGGGCAAATACAGGCTGTCAAGCTTTCGTCTATCCCTGGTCCTTCCCCTGCCGAAGGTGAGCTGCTCAAACAATCTGAAATCAGTTTGCTAAATTTGAGTTTAGAACATATTACATTAAAACACTAACATAAATTAAATGTGATGTTCTGCAGGACTGTGTCCCCATCCACCACCTCAGAAGAAGGTGAATGGATCCAGTCTCAGTGCAGAGGAGCTATTTCCGGAAATTCGAAGCAGGGAGGAGGACAGAACAGGAGAAGAAGTGAGGGCGTTCATCAAAGAGGGTCAACAGCGACGCAAAACCAAGACTCAAAGCAAAACCCGTCATCTGACACATTTGAAGTGGCTGAACATGCCTGAAAGCATCTCAGAATGCATAGCTGCTAGTGTAGAAATCACTCGCCAAAAAGTAAGCAAATTTTGTATATTTTGATTATTCCAGTTGAAATAATATTCCAAATGAATGTTTAATCATATGTTATGTGTAATAGGGTAACACTTTACAATAAGGTACACTGGTTAATGTATTGTATATGAACAAACAATAAACAATACATTTAAAACGTTATTAATAAATCTGTGTTAATGTTAGTTGATAACAAATACAGCTGTTCATTGTTTGTTCATGTTAGTTCAGGGTGCATTACCTATTGTTAACAAACAACTTGTGACTTTATTAATGCATTAGTAAATGCTGAGGTTAACATTAAATGAGAGTAATAAATACTGTAGAAGTATTGTTCTTTCTTAGTTAATGTAAACTACTATGTGGATTGTAGATTGTGGCAAAAATCATAATCACGATTATTTTGGTCAATATTGTAATCACGATTATTTAAACGATTATGACAAGGTCCAAAACTTTATATAGTGATTCACTTAAACATAGCAATACAGCGAGAAAAAAAGATACAAATTAAAAAACAGTGCTTTAAAAAAAATACTGAATACTTTTATGCAAGTCTAAAGTAGTCTAACAATACTACAGAAATTGAACGTAATTATTTGAATGTAAAATAAAACAGTGTCTTCACTGTAATAGTTAAACATTAAAACTACAAACGTCCTTCATTCAAAAGCAGTGAGTGATTTTTCTCTTTGTATATTTACATTTTATTAATATTAAGCACAGAGACGGCAGAAGGAATCTTATGTGTTGCGCTTAACCACACGGATCCAATATATTGTTACACATGTATTCTCATTCTCAACTGTTGATGGTCATTTAAGACATAATTGACAAGCGTTTACATCAATAATGACCAAGCGCCTCATTGTGAAATATTTTTGCGTGTATCTGAGCGTTTAGGCAGCACCTTGAGCTAAAAGATAACTTTATGTCCGTGTTCTGGTCCGTCTCTGAGCGCATACACAGAACAGTGCAAGTTTTCAGAATCAGAATCAGAATCAGAAAGAGCTTTATTGCCAAGTATGCTTGCGCATACAAGGAATTTGTTTCAGTGTTATTAGCTTCCAGTACACAGAGACGCACAGACAATAAAAATAAGAGAATAAGAAAAAATACACATATGTAAGCATAAATAGACCAAAAATAAAAATAGAAAATAATAATAATAATTTGTAAAAATTGACAATAAAATTTTTTCCTACGCGCTATTAAAAACACGACATCAAAGAAACATTAATAAATCAAGCACGTCCAGTTTTATGAAAGTCACGTTACAGTATTTTGCTGATTTGCATGTGAAAATAGGCTTTTATGGAGGAGCGAAAGCGCACCTCTGGAAAGGGGGCGGAATGGGGCGCTTTCATTTTGATTACTGCATTTTCGTTTGAAGCAGAAAACTAAATCAAAACTGAATTTCGATTAATTGCACAGCCCTAGTGGATTGTGTGGTTTTTCATTTGTGTGGTGTCTGTACTCTTCTAACTTCTTTCTCTCTTCTGTTCTCAGATTGCCATGAAAAATGCAATGGAGGCCTCCTGGACTGAGACTGAGCAAATTTTTCAGGAGGAAAGAAAATTTGCCCAACAAGAGCTCGAAACACAACAAGAACACTCTGTCTGTTACCGTAGACTGTTGAAGAACAAATACATGTAATTATTTCTACATCACTGTTGAATGTTAAAGCTATGCTTTTGTGGTCATTGTAAATAATCCAGTTTGAGTTTACATCGCTGTGATTGCCAGGTGCTTATTATCATGTTGTCATGTTTCAGCGCTGAGGATTTGCTCGTGGAGAGGTTGAGAGAGGAAGATGAGAATAAAGCTCTTCTAAGGTAGTACTGTCATGTCAACGTGGACAACTGATGTCTTTGTATTTCTGCACATCCCAACAGTGAAGATGCTGATACTATTATTCATAACCATCTCTGTCACTGTAATCCGTTTCAGGAAAATCTATGTTGCCAAAGTCATGATCAGAGCTGAGGAGCTGCGTGAAGACATCGAAGCAAGCGAAGCCCTCGAGCAAGCAAAGTGTGAGAAACGGCAGCAAAAACTAAGCTCTGTGGAGCAGGAGAAATTAGCTTGGAATTTTGCAATTTCCATGACCCTAAGAAACAACGAGGTTGAGGGTTTCTTGCAGTTAAAGAAGGAAAACGACAAGCTGTAAGTTTCTTGTGCACCACGATGGGATTGATTTCTTAGTAGTGTCTAACAGCATCTGACCCTCTGACTTTTGTCTTGTTTGTTTTTGTCTAGAGACCACTATGTGGACATCATGGAGGAGGAAAAACAGAGTGTTGCCGACCTCTTTAAAAAAGAGGAGAAGAAAGAAAACGACGTGAAAAATGAAATAGAAAAGATCAGCCATGTCATTTGCTCCCGTAAATTCGAAGTAAGTAACGTGTCCCGTCTAAAGCTGCCACACCCTCACACACTTCCAATAAATACAACCGATGTCTGTCACATTTGAGCTCATCTTTTTGTTTTTGTCTCACCAAAGCTCAACAGCAAGACCGAAGCGTTGTGCGAGGACCTCTTAAAGCTCCAGGATGTCTACTCGGACCTGATTGTCTGCTCTGCATTTCCACTGACGGCACTGCAGCAAATCGAGCAGTTCTCAATAAACTCTTTAGATTTTATTGAGACCATGGAAGCTGAGAGGATCCGCAAATGGCAGAATTCCATTTGCCAAAAACATAAATTCAAGTAAGATTAGATATCTAAAAATACATATCTTTGTGACACAAAGTGATAAAGCTAACGATCATCAGTGGTAATAATAATCTTTTGCTGAACTCTTGCTTTCTCTCTTTCACAGAGAGCAGGAACGGAAGCGCATGTACTTCGAAGCTCTGCTGGAAGAACGGCGGCAGAAAAGACTGGCGAGAAAGCTTTGTCCTCCAATGAAACCCGTAAGTGGCGTTCATACTTCTGTCTTGCTTATCTAATATTGTAAGGTGGATCAGTAGTGAGATGCTAACCTGAATCACGTCTTTATTGCAGACTGGAAGAAAGCTGATGCAGCGTAGCCCGCCTCCGAAGAGCTTCAGAAAGAAAGAGGAGCTGGTGCAAACTGAGAATTGGAAACAGTCGTGGTAACAACATGCTAACCATGCTAATAACTTCTAACATGCTAAACATGTCAGAATAATCATGTTACAGTCATGCTAGTAACTTGCTAATCATGTTAGAATCATGTTAACATGCTAATCATTCTAAAATCACGTTTACAACATGCTAATCATGTTAGAATCATGCTAACATGTTAATCATTCTAAAATCACGTTTACAACATGCTAATCATGTTAGAATCATGCTAACATGCTAATCATTCTAAAATCACGTTTACAACATGCTAATCATGTTAAAATTATGCCAGTAACTTGCTTATCATGTTAGAATCATGTTAACATGCTAATCATGCTAAAGTCATGTTAACAACTTGCTAATCATGTTAGAATCATGTTAACATGCTAATCATGCTAAAGTCATGTTAACAACTTGCTAATCATGTTAGAATCATGTTAACATGCTAATCATTCTAAAATCACGTTTACAACATGCTAATCATGTTAAAATTATGCCAGTAACTTGCTAATCATGTTTAAATGCTAATCATGCTAAAGTCATGTTAACAACTTGGTAATCACGTTAGTCATGCTAGTAACTTGCTTATCATGTTAAATCATGTTATCATGCTAATCATGCTAAAGTTATGTTAACAACTTGCTAATCATGTTAGAATTATGCTAGTAACTTGCTAATCACGTTAGAATCATGTTAACATGCTAATCATGCTAAAGTCATGTTAACAACTTGCTAATCATGTTAGAATCATGGTAAAGTCATGTTAACAACTTGCTAATCATGTTAGAATCATGTTAACATGCTAATCATTCTAAAATCACGTTTACAACATGCTAATCATGTTAAAATTATGCCAGTAACTTGCTAATCATGTTAACATGCTAATCATGCTAAAGTCATGTTAACAACTTGCTAATCACGTTAGTCATGCTAGTAACTTGCTTATCATGTTAGAGTCATGTTAAAATGCTAGTCATGCTAAAGTCATGTTAACAACTTGCTAATCATGTTAGAATAATGTTAACATGCTAATCATTCTAAAATCACGTTTACAACATGCTAATCATGTTAAAATTATGCCAGTAACTTGCTTATCATGTTAGAATCATGTTAACATGCTAATCATGCTAAAGTCATGTTAACAACTTGCTAATCATGTTAGAATCATGTGAACATGCTAATCATGCTAAAGTCATGTTAACAACTTGCTAATCATGTTAGAATCATGCTAAAATCACATTTACAACATGCTAATCATGTTAAAATTATGCCAGTAACTTGCTAATCATGTTAACATGCTAATCATGCTAAAGTCATGTTAACAACTTGCTAATCATGTTAGAATCATGTTAACATGCTAATCATGCTAAAATCACATTTACAACTTGTTAATCATGTTAAAATTATGCCAGTAACATGCTAATCATGTTAACATTGTAATCATGCTAAAGTCATGTTAACAACTTGCTAATCATGTTAGAATCATGTTAACATGCTAATCATGCTAAGTTATGTTAACAACTTGCTAATCATGTTAGAATCATGTTAACATGCTAATCATTCTAAAATCACGTTTACAACATGCTAATCATGTTAAAATTATGCCAGTAACTTGCTAATCATGTTAACATGCTAATCATGCTAAAGTCATGTTAACAACTTGCTAATCACGTTAGAGTCATGCTAGTAACTTGCTTATCATGTTAAAATCATGTTATCATGCTAATCATGCTAAAGTTATGTTAACAACTTGCTAATCATGTTAGAATTATGCTAGTAACTTGCTAATCACCTTAGAATCATGTTAACATGCTAATCATGCTAAAGTCATGTTAACAACTTGCTAATCATGTTAGAATCATGTGAACATGCTAATCATGCTAAAATCACATTTACAACATGCTAATCATGTTAAAATTATGCCAGTAACTTGCTAATCATGTTAACATGCTAATCATGCTAAAGTCATGTTAACAACTTGCTAATCACGTTAGTCATGCTAGTAACTTGCTTATCATGTTAGAGTCATGTTAAAATGCTAGTCATGCTAAAGTCATGTTAACAACTTGCTAATCATGTTAGAATAATGTTAACATGCTAATCATTCTAAAATCACGTTTACAACATGCTAATCATGTTAAAATTATGCCAGTAACTTGCTTATCATGTTAGAATCATGTTAACATGCTAATCATGCTAAAGTCATGTTAACAACTTGCTAATCATGTTAGAATCATGTGAACATGCTAATCATGCTAAAGTCATGTTAACAACTTGCTAATCATGTTAGAATCATGCCAAAGTCATGTTAACAACTTGCTAATCATGTTAGAAACATGCTAAAATCACATTTACAACATGCTAATCATGTTAAAATTATGCCAGTAACATGCTAATCATGTTAACATTGTAATCATGCTAAAGTCATGTTAACAACTTGCTAATCATGTTAGAATCATGTTAACATGCTAATCATGCTAAAATCACATTTACAACTTGTTAATCATGTTAAAATTATGCCAGTAACATGCTAATCATGTTAACATTGTAATCATGCTAAAGTCATGTTAACAACTTGCTAATCATGTTAGAATCATGTTAACATGCTAATCATGCTAAGTTATGTTAACAACTTGCTAATCATGTTAGAATCATGTTAACATGCTAATCATGCTAAAGTCATGTTAACAACTTGCTAATCACGTTAGAGTCATGCTAGTAACTTGCTTATCATGTTAAAATCATGTTATCATGCTAATCATGCTAAAGTTATGTTAACAACTTGCTAATCATGTTAGAATTATGCTAGTAACTTGCTAATCACGTTAGAATCATGTTAACATGCTAATCATGCTAAAGTCATGTTAACAACTTGCTAATCATGTTAGAATCATGTTAACATGCTAATCATGCTAAAGTCATGTTAACAACTTGCTAATCATGTTAGAATCATGTTAACATGCTAATCATGCTAAAGTCATGTTAACAACTTGCTAATCATGTTAGAATTATGTTAACATGCTAATCATTCTAAAATCACGTTTACAACATGCTAATCATGTTAAAATTATGCCAGTGACTTGCTAATCATGTTAACATGCTAATCATGCTAAAGTCATGTTAACAACTTGCTAATCATGTTAGAATCATGTTAACATGCTAATCATGCTAAAGTCATGTTAACAACTTGCTAATCATGTTAGAATCATGTTAACATGCTAATCATTCTAAAATCACGTTTACAACATGCTAATCATGTTAAAATTATGCCAGTAACTTGCTAATCATGTTAACATGCTAATCATGCTAAAGTCATGTTAACAACTTGCTAATCACGTTAGAGTCATGCTAGTAACTGGCTTATCATGTTAAAATCGTGTTATCATGCTAATCATGCTAAAGTCATGTTAACAACTTGCTAATCATGTTAGAATTATGCTAGTAACTTGCTAATCACGTTAGAATCATGTTAACATGCTAATCATGCTAAAGTCATGGTAACAACTTGCTACTCACGTTAGAATCATGTAAACATGCTAATCATGCTAAAATCACATTTACAACATGCTAATCATGTTAAAATTATGCCAGTAACTTGCTAATCATGTTAACATGCTAATCATGCTAAAGTCATGTTAACAACTTGCTAATCATGTTAGAATCATGTTAACATGCTAATCATGCTAAGGTCATGTTAACAACTTGCTAATCATGTTAGAATCATGTTAACATGCTAATCATGCTAAAGTCATGTTAACAACTTGCTAATCATGTTAGAATCATGTTAACATGCTAATCATGCTAAAGTCATGTTAACAACTTGCTAATCATGTTAGAATCATGTTAACATGCTAATCATTCTAAAATCACGTTTACAACATGCTAATCATGTTAAAATTATGCCAGTGACTTGCTAATCATGTTAACATGCTAATCATGCTAAAGTCATGTTAACAACTTGCTAATCATGTTAGAATAATGTTAACATGCTAATCATTCTAAAATCACGTTTACAACATGCTAATCATGTTAAAATTATGCCAGTAACTTGCTTATCATGTTAGAATCATGTTAACATGCTAATCATGCTAAAGTCATGTTAACAACTTGCTAATCATGTTAGAATCATGTGAACATGCTAATCATGCTAAAGTCATGTTAACAACTTGCTAATCATGTTAGAATCATGCCAAAGTCATGTTAACAACTTGCTAATCATGTTAGAAACATGCTAAAATCACATTTACAACATGCTAATCATGTTAAAATTATGCCAGTAACTTGCTAATCATGTTAACATGCTAATCATGCTAAAGTCATGTTAACAACTTGCTAATCATGTTAAAAACATGTTAACATGCTAATCATGCTAAAATCACATTTACAACTTGTTAATCATGTTAAAATTATGCCAGTAACATGCTAATCATGTTAACATTGTAATCATGCTAAAGTCATGTTAACAACTTGCTAATCATGTTAGAATCATGTTAACATGCTAATCATGCTAAGTTATGTTAACAACTTGCTAATCATGTTAGAATCATGTTAACATGCTAATCATGCTAAAGTCATGTTAACAACTTGCTAATCACGTTAGAGTCATGCTAGTAACTTGCTTATCATGTTAAAATCATGTTATCATGCTAATCATGCTAAAGTTATGTTAACAACTTGCTAATCATGTTAGAATTATGCTAGTAACTTGCTAATCACGTTAGAATCATGTTAACATGCTAATCATGCTAAAGTCATGTTAACAACTTGCTAATCATGTTAGAATCATGTTAACATGCTAATCATGCTAAAGTCATGTTAACAACTTGCTAATCATGTTAGAATCATGTTAACATGCTAATCATGCTAAAGTCATGTTAACAACTTGCTAATCATGTTAGAATTATGTTAACATGCTAATCATTCTAAAATCACGTTTACAACATGCTAATCATGTTAAAATTATGCCAGTGACTTGCTAATCATGTTAACATGCTAATCATGCTAAAGTCATGTTAACAACTTGCTAATCATGTTAGAATCATGTTAACATGCTAATCATGCTAAAGTCATGTTAACAACTTGCTAATCATGTTAGAATCATGTTAACATGCTAATCATTCTAAAATCACGTTTACAACATGCTAATCATGTTAAAATTATGCCAGTAACTTGCTAATCATGTTAACATGCTAATCATGCTAAAGTCATGTTAACAACTTGCTAATCACGTTAGAGTCATGCTAGTAACTGGCTTATCATGTTAAAATCGTGTTATCATGCTAATCATGCTAAAGTCATGTTAACAACTTGCTAATCATGTTAGAATTATGCTAGTAACTTGCTAATCACGTTAGAATCATGTTAACATGCTAATCATGCTAAAGTCATGGTAACAACTTGCTACTCACGTTAGAATCATGTAAACATGCTAATCATGCTAAAATCACGTTTACAACATGCTAATCATGTTAAAATTATGCCAGTAACTTGCTAATCATGTTAACATGCTAATCATGCTAAAGTCATGTTAACAACTTGCTAATCATGTTAGAATCATGTTAACATGCTAATCATGCTAAGGTCATGTTAACAACTTGCTAATCATGTTAGAATCATGTTAACATGCTAATCATGCTAAAGTCATGTTAACAACTTGCTAATCATGTTAGAATCATGTTAACATGCTAATCATGCTAAAGTCATGTTAACAACTTGCTAATCATGTTAGAATCATGTTAACATGCTAATCATTCTAAAATCACGTTTACAACATGCTAATCATGTTAAAATTATGCCAGTGACTTGCTAATCATGTTAACATGCTAATCATGCTAAAGTAATGTTAACAACTTGCTAATCACATTAGAATCATGTTAACATGCTAATCATGCTAAAATCACATTTACAACTTGTTAATCATGTTAAAATTATGCCAGTAACATGCTAATCATGTTAACATTTTAATCATGCTAAAGCCATGTTAACAACTTGCTAATCATGTTAGAATCATGTTAACATGCTAATCATGCTAAAGTCATGTTAACAACTTGCTAATCATGTTAGAATCATGTTAACATGCTAATCATTCTAAAATCACGTTTACAACATGCTAATCATGTTAAAATTATGCCAGTAACTTGCTAATCATGTTAACATGCTAATCATGCTAAAGTCATGTTAACAACTTGCTAATCACGTTAGAGTCATGCTAGTAACTTGCTTATCATGTTAAAATCATGTTATCATGCTAATCATGCTAAAGTTATGTTAACAACTTGCTAATCATGTTAGAATTATGCTAGTAACTTGCTAATCACGTTAGAATCATGTTAACATGCTAATCATGCTAAAGTCATGGTAACAACTTGCTAATCACGTTAGAATCATGTGAACATGCTAATCATGCTAAAATCACATTTACAACATGTTAATCATGTTAAAATTATGCCAGTAACTTGCTAATCATGTTAACATGCTAATCATGCTAAAGTCATGTTAACAACTTGCTAATCATGTTAGAATCATGCTAAAGTCATGTTAACAACTTGCTAATCATTCTAAAATCACGTTTACAACATGCTAATCATGCAAGGACCATGCTAGCAACTTCTTAATCATGTTAGAGTCATGCTAGTAACTTGCTAATCATGTTAACATGCTAATCATGTTAAAGTCATGTTAACAACTTGATAATCACGTTAGAGTCATGCTAGTAACTTGCTAATCATGTTAGAATCATGTTAACATGCTAATCATGCTAAAGTCATGTTAACAACTTGCTAATCATGTTAGAATCATGTTAACATGCTAATCATGCTAAAGTCATGTTAACAACTTGCTAATCATGTTATAATCATGTTAACATCCTAATCATTCTAAAATCACGTTTACAACATGCTAATCATGCAAGGACCATGCTAGCAACTTCTTAATCATGTTAGAGTCATGTTAGTAACTTGCTAATCATGTTAACATGCTAATCATGTTAAAGTCATATTAACAACTTGCTAATAACGTTAGAATTATGCTAGTAACTTGCTTATCATGTTAGAATCATGTGAACATGCTAATCATGCTAAAATCACATTTACAACTTGCTAATCATGTTAGAATCATGTTAACATGCTAATCATGCTAAAGTCATGTTAACAACTTGCTAATCATGTTAGAATCATGTTAACATGCTAATCATTCTAAAATCACGTTTACAACATGCTAATCATGTTAAAATTATGCCAGTAACTTGCTAATCATGTTATCATGCTAATCATGCTAAAGTTATGTTAACAACTTGCTAATCATGTTAGAATTATGCTAGTAACTTGCTAATCACGTTAGAATCATGTTAACATGCTAATCATGCTAAAGTCATGTTAACAACTTGCTAATCATGTTAGAATCATGCTAAAGTCATGTTAACAACTTGCTTATCATGTTAAAATCATGTTAACATGCTAATCATTCTAAAATCACGTTTACAACATGCTAATCATGTTAAAATTATGCCAGTAACTTGCTAATCATGTTAACATGCTAATCATGCTAAAGTCATGTTAACAACTTGCTAATCATGTTAGAATCATGTTAACATGCTAATCATTCTAAAATCACGTTTACAACATGCTAATCATGTTAAAATTATGCCAGTAACTTGCTAATCATGTTAACATGCTAATCATGCTAAAGTCATGTTAACAACTTGCTAATCATGTTAGAATAATGTTAACATGCTAATCATTCTAAAATCACGTTTACAACATGCAAATCATGTTAAAATTATGGCAGTAACTTGCTTATCATGTTAGAATCATGTTAACATGCTAATCATGCTAAAGTCATGTTAACAACTTGCTAATCATGTTAGAATCATGTGAACATGCTAATCATGCTAAAGTCATGTTAACAACTTGCTAATCATGTTAGAATCATGCTAAAGTCATGTTAACAACTTGCTAATCATGTTAGAATCATGTGAACATGCTAATCATGCTAAAGTCATGTTAACAACTTGCTAATCATGTTAGAATCATGCTAAAATCACATTTACAACATGCTAATCATGTTAAAATTATGCCAGTAACTTGCTAATCATGTTAACATGCTAATCATGCTAAAGTCATGTTAACAACTTGCTAATCATGTTAGAATCATGTTAACATGCTAATCATGCTAAAATCACATTTACAACTTGTTAATCATGTTAAAATTATGCCAGTAACATGCTAATCATGTTAACATTGTAATCATGCTAAAGTCATGTTAACAACTTGCTAATCATGTTAGAATCATGTTAACATGCTAATCATGCTAAGTTATGTTAACAACTTGCTAATCATGTTAGAATCATGTTAACATGCTAATCATTCTAAAATCACGTTTACAACATGCTAATCATGTTAAAATTATGCCAGTAACTTGCTAATCATGTTAACATGCTAATCATGCTAAAGTCATGTTAACAACTTGCTAATCACGTTAGAGTCATGCTAGTAACTTGCTTATCATGTTTAAATCATGTTATCATGCTAATCATGCTAAAGTTATGTTAACAACTTGCTAATCATGTTAGAATTATGCTAGTAACTTGCTAATCACGTTAGAATCATGTTAACATGCTAATCATGCTAAAGTCATGTTAACAACTTGCTAATCATGTTAGAATCATGTGAACATGCTAATCATGCTAAAATCACATTTACAACATGCTAATCATGTTAAAATAATGCCAGTAACTTGCTAATCGTGTTAACATGCTAATCATGCTAAAGTCATGTTAACAACTTGCTAATCATGTTAGAATCATGTTAACATGCTAATCATGCTAAGGTCATGTTAACAACTTGCTAATCATGTTAGAATCATGTTAACATGCTAATCATGCTAAAGTCATGTTAACAACTTGCTAATCATGTTAGAATCATGTTAACATGCTAATCATTCTAAAATCACGGTTACAACATGCTAATCATGTTAAAATTATGCCAGTAACTTGCTAATCATGTTAACATGCTAAAGTCATGTTAACAACTTGCTAATCATGTTAGAATCATGGTAACATGCTAATCATTCTAAAATCACGTTTACAACATGCTAATCATGTTAAAATTATGCCAGTAACTTGCTAATCATGTTAACATGCTAATCATGCTAACGTCATGTTAACAACTTGCTAATCACGTTAAAGTCATGCTAGTAACTTGCTTATCATGTTAGAGTCATGTTAAAATGCTAGTCATGCTAAAGTCATGTTAACAACTTGCTAATCATGTTAGAATAATGTTAACATGCTAATCATTCTAAAATCACGTTTACAACATGCTAATCATGTTAAAATTATGCCAGTAACTTGCTTATCATGTTAGAATCATGTTAACATGCTAATCATGCTAAAGTCACGTTAACAACTTGCTAATCATGTTAGAATCATGTGAACATGCTAATCATGCTAAAGTCATGTTAACAACTTGCTAATCATGTTAGAATCATGCTAAAGTCATGTTAACAACTTGCTAATCATGTTAGAATCATGCTAAAATCACATTTACAACATGCTAATCATGTTAAAATTATGCCAGTAACTTGCTAATCATGTTAACATGCTAATCATGCTAAAGTCATGTTAACAACTTGCTAATCATGTTAGAATCATGTTAACATGCTAATCATGCTAAAATCACATTTACAACTTGTTAATCATGTTAAAATTATGCCAGTAATATGCTAATCATGTTAACATTGTAATCATGCTAAAGTCATGTTAACAACTTGCTAATCATGTTAGAATCATGTTAACATGCTAATCATGCTAAGTTATGTTAACAACTTGCTAATCATGTTAGAATCATGTTAACATGCTAATCATTCTAAAATCACGTTTACAACATGCTAATCAAGTTAAAATTATGCCAGTAACTTGCTAATCATGTTAACATGCTAATCATGCTAAAGTCATGTTAACAACTTGCTAATCACGTTAAAGTCATGCTAGTAACTTGCTTATCATGTTAAAATCATGTTATCATGCTAATCATGCTAAAGTTATGTTAACAACTTGCTAATCATGTTAGAATTATGCCAGTAACCTGCTAATCACGTTAGAATCATGTTAACATGCTAATCATGCTAAAGTCATGTTAACAACTTGCTAATCATGTTAGAATCATGTGAACATGCTAATCATGCTAAAATCACATTTACAACATGTTAATCATGTTAAAATAATGCCAGTAACTTGCTAATCATGTTAACATGCTAATCATGCTAAAGTCATGTTAACAACTTGCTAATCATGTTAGAATCATGTTAACATGCTAATCATGCTAAGGTCATGTTAACAACTTGCTAATCATGTTAGAATCATGTTAACATGCTAATCATGCTAAAGTCATGTTAACAACTTGCTAATCATGTTAGAATCATGTTAACATGCTAATCATTCTAAAATCACGTTTACAACATGCTAATCATGTTAAAATTATGCCAGTGACTTGCTAATCATGTTAACATGCTAATCATGCTAAAGTCATGTTAACAACTTGCTAATCACGTTAGAATCATGTTAACATGCTAATCATGCTAAAATCACATTTACAACTTGTTAATCATGTTAAAATTATGCCAGTAACATGCTAATCATGTTAACATGCTAATCATGCTAAAGTCATGGTAACAACTTGCTAATCATGTTAGAATCATGTTAACATGCTAATCATGCTAAAGTCATGTTAACAACTTGCTAATCATGTTAGAATTATGCTATTAACTTGCTTATCATGTTAGAATCATGTGAACATGCTAATCATGCTAAAATCACATTTACAACATGCTAATCATGTTAAAATTATGCCAGTAACTTGCTTATCATGTTAGAATCATGTGAACATGCTAATCATGCTAAAATCACATTTACAACATGCTAATCATGTTAAAATTATGCCAGTAACTTATTAATCATGTTAACATGCTAATCGTGCTAAAATCACATTTACAACATGCTAATCATGTTAGAATCATGTTAACATGCTAATCATGCTAAAGTCATGTTAACAGCTTGCTAATCATGTTAGAATTATGCTAGTAACTTGCTAATCACGATAGAATCATGTTAACATGCTAATCATGCTAAAGTCATGGTAACAACTTGCTAATCACGTTAGAATCATGTGAACATGCTAATCATTCTAAAATCACGTTTACAACATGCTAATCATGTTAAAATTATGTCAGTAACTTGCTAATCATGTTAACATGCTAATCATGCTAAAGTCATGTTAACAACTTGGTAATCACGTTAGTCATGCTAGTAACTTTCTTATCATGTTAGAATCATGTTAACATGCTAATCACGCTAAAATTATGCTAGTAACTTGCTTATCATTTTAAAATCATGTTATCATGCTAATCATGGTAAAGTCATGTTAACAACTTGCTAATCATGTTAGAATTATGCTAGTAACTTTCTAATCACGATAGAATCATGTTAACATGCTAATCATGCCAAAGTCATGGTAACAACTTGCTAATCACGTTAGAATCATGTGAACATGCTAATCATGCTAAAGTCATGGTAACAACTTGCTAATCACGTTAGAATCATGTAAACATGCTAATCATGCTAAAATCACATTTACAACATGCTAATCATGTTAAAATTATGCCAGTAACTTGCTAATCATGTTAACATGCTTATCATGCTAAAGTCATGGTAACAACTTGCTAATCATGTTAGAATCATGTTAACATGCTAATCATGCTAAAGTCATGGTTACAACTTGCTAATCATGTTAGAATCATGTTAACATGCTAATCATGCTAAAGTCATGTTAACAACTTGCTAATCATGTTAGAATTATGCTAGTAACTTGCTTATCATGTTAGAATCATGTGAACATGCTAATCATGCTAAAGTCATGGTAACAACGTGTTAATCATGTTAGAATCATGTTAACATGCTAATCATGTTAAAATCACATTTACAACATGCTAATCATGTTAAAATTATGCCAGTAACTTGCTAATCATGTTAGAATCATGTTAACATGCTAATCATGCTAAAGTCATGGTAACAACTTGTTAATCATGTTAGAATCATGTTAACATGCTAATCATGCTAAAGTCATGTTAACAACTTGCTAGTCATGTTAGAATTATGCTAGTAACTTGCTAATCACTTTAAAGTCATGGTAACAACTTGCTAATCATGTTAGAATCATGTTAACATGCTAATCATGCTAAAATCACATTTACAACATGCTAATCATGTTAGAATCATGTTAACATGCTAATCGTGCTAAAATCACATTTACAACATGCTAATCATGTTAGAATCATGTTAACACGCTAATCGTGCTAAAGTCACATTTACAACATGCTAATCATGTTAGAATCATGTTAACATGCTAATCGTGCTAAAGTCACATTTACAACATGCTAATCGTGTTAAAATTATGCCAGTAACATGCTAATCATGTTAACATGCTAATCATACTAAAATCACATTTACAACATGCTAATCATGCTAAAATTATGCCAGTAATACGCTAATCATGCAAGGACTATGCTAGCAACTTGTTAATCATGTTAGACTCATGCTAGTAACTTGCTAATCATGTTAGAATCATGTTAACAACTTGCTAATCATGTTAGAATCATGCTAATCATGCTAAAGTCATGTTAACAACTTGCTAATCATGTTAGAATCATGTTAACATGCTAATCATTCTAAAATCACGTTTACAACATGCTAATCATGTTAAAATTATGCCAGTAACTTGCTAATCATGTTAACATGCTAATCATGCTAAAGTCATGTTAACAACTTGGTAATCATGTTAGTCATGCTAGTAACTTTCTTATCATGTTAGAATCATGTTAACATGCTAATCATGCTAAAATTATGCTAGTAACTTGCTTATCATGTTAAAATCATGTTATCATGCTAATCATGCTAAAGTCATGTTAACAACTTGCTAATCATGTTAGAATTATGCTAGTAACTTTCTAATCACGATAGAATCATGTTAACATGCTAATCATGCTAAAGTCATGGTAACAACTTGCTAATCACGTTAGAATCATGTGAACATGCTAATCATGCTAAGGTCATGGTAACAACTTGCTAATCACGTTAGAATCATGTAAACATGCTAATCATGCTAAAATCACATTTACAACATGCTAATCATGTTAAAATAATGCCAGTAACTTGCTAATCATGTTAACATGCTAATCATGCTAAAGTCATGGTAACAACTTGCTAATCATGTTAGAATCATGTGAACATGCTAATCATGCTAAAATCACATTTACAACATGCTAATCATGTTAAAATTATGCCAGTAACTTGCTAATCATGTTAGAATCATGTAAACATGCTAATCATGCTAAAGTCATGGTAACAACTTGTTAATCATGTTAGAATCATGTTAACATGCTAATCATGCTAAAGTCATGTTAACAACTTGCTAGTCATGTTAGAATTATGCTAGTAACTTGCTAATCACGCTAAAGTCATGGTAACAACTTGCTAATCATGTTTGAATCATGTTAACATGCTAATCATGCTAAAATCACATTTACAACATGCTAATCATGTTAGAATCATGTTAACATGCTAATCATGCTAAAGTCATGTTAACAACTTGCTAATAATGTTAGAATCATGTTAACATGCTAATCGTGCTAAAATCACGTTTACAATATGCTAATCGTGCAAGAACCATGCTAGCAACTTGGTAATCACGTTAGAGTCATGCTAGTAACTTCCTATACAGAAAAAACACATGAATTTCACATGTGCAAAAACACATGTGGCCACATATACATGTGATTCTGCAAATGTGAAATTCACACAGAATGTAGTTCCAACATTCTGTGTGAATTCCCATGTGAATCACATGTGATTCCTATGTGAAACCCATGTGAAACCCTAGAGATCACATGTAAATACCCATGTGAAACCAGTGGAATAACATGTGAAGACCATGTGAAACCAGTGGAATAACATGTGAATCCCATGTGAAACCAGTGGAATAACATGTGAATCCCATGTGAAACCCTTGTGATCACATGTGAAAAACATGTATATTATAAACCTGCTTGTGTTACAATGTTGTGATAGTGAAATGACTCACAACTGTCAACTGTCAATATTTTATTCATGCACAATATACACTCAAAAATATTTAATAATGTTTGTTCAATTCAATTGTATAGAAAAATTCCATAAAGTTTTATTTAGCAATCCTTACACACTATCCATATTATGAAGAATTCAAAGTATTTATATAAATCTTTAAGGGATGGTTCATCCAAAAATGAAAATTATGCCATTAATTACTTACCCTCATGTAGTTCCAAACAAGAAAGACCTTCATTCATCTGCAGAACACAAACATATAAGATAAATAAAGATATTTTTGGGATGAAATTCGAGAGCTTTCTGGCCCTGCATAGACAGCAATGCAACTGAAATGTTCCCAGGGTCAGAAATGTAGTAAGGACATTATTAAAACAGTTAATGTGACATCAGTGATTCATCTGTATTTTTGCTCAAAGAAAACTAAAATGACGACCATATTCAAAAATGTCTTCTCTTCCATGTCAGTCTGATGTCCTTACTAACTTTCTGGGCCTGGGAACATTTGCATCTTTGTCTATGCAGGGTCAGAAAGCTCCCGAATTTCTCCAAAAATATCTTAATTTGTGTTCTGATGATGAACAAAGGTCTTGCAGGTTTGTAGTAAACCTTTTCCTTTAATAACTGGGAATGTGCTATTGCAAATTTGTTCTTAAATAAAAAAGTGACTCAATCACATTTCCCATGGCATGAAGTTGATAAAACCTAAAAGTACACCAAAAGGCACTGCTAAGTACAATTTACACAATATTTATTAGTCTCTTTTGTAATTGTGTTGAATTTAGACCTAACAACTTGAGTCATATTTGATGAGATTGCCAATGAACTGGATTGGTGTCATTGTCTGTAAGGAGGGCCACAGCAACATCTCCAAACTCATCAGACTTGTCCTAAAAAAAAAAAAAAAGAAAAAAAAAAAGACATACAAATCACAAAAAAATCCAGTGTCCAAAATAGTATTGATCAATTTAAGATGTTTTTTTTTAAACTATCAATGTTTTTTTTTATATTTACAATAGTTTTTGACGATTAATTTTAAAAAGACAGCTAAACTAAGCTAAAGTTTACACAACAATTTAAATTCAATCATTATTTACGTTTATTCCATAGTCTTTCTTTTTGATACCACAAAATGGGGGGAAAAATTTGTGAAAAATAAAAAAAATTGTTTAAAACATTTTAAATTTTGTGTGTAATTGACTGATTTTTGTATTTTGGGTGAGTGGTCTGAACAAAAACACAGATATAGTAACAGATGCAATAAAACATTTATACACTGAATGAACAACAGTATGATCAAAAACACTTTTGTATTTTGATTAAATATATAGAGTGGTACTCACAAGGAGACTCACAGTGAAGGTTCTCAAAAAGCCAATCACACAGGATGGACAGTGGAATGGCGGGTGTGTAATTCCTATTTTAAAAAAAAGTGTATAAGGTTGACTGTGATGTTACCAGAACAAACGTGATTTTAAATATTCTACTCAGACATATACACAAATAACATGTTTAATCTAAAAATAGCTCAATCAAAATAGCAAAACCAAACACAAAGTGGACTATTTATAAGGTTAACAATTTTGATTCATTCAAAAACTAAACAAGAAATTCTTTCAAATCGCTCAATCAATTCAATAACAAAACACCTCTGTGCTGTGCAGAGAACAAAATTTGACTGGTCTTTTTTAAACTATTTTGGTTGGCGAAATAAGAGCAGAAACCACTGATCTATAATAGAGAACATTATATAGATTATATATAGATCGGTGGCAGAAACAGATTATTCACAACACTGTTGTTAATACTTTACTTACTGAGTAAATTATCTGTAAATGTTCGTTCTGGAAGTGAACTTCTCCTTTAAGTTGCTGTTTTAAACAACTAAACAATTAACTTAAACTATAACAACTAAAATTAGTATGAACTGAAGTTTAACATTGATTTACCTCAGTTTTTGCCTGTTTCATCGAAGGGTGCGCAAACATATCACGTAAATCGTTCAAACTCGGTGAATACTCGGCACACAAACAGAAAAGTGGTATCTACAGAAAGCTTGAGATTTATGCTTTTAAACGAAGTAAGTTTTTGTCGAAAACAAATATTCTATGATAAAGTAATCTATATGAAACCAAGGAGATGTCTAGTCTATCCAGTTGCAGCTAATTATTTTTAATTTGATCAGGCCCACTAGCGAAATCCCTTTGGTATTCAAATTAGCCATGTGCTACAAGCGCAGCAAGGACCGGAGTATCTGTATGCGAGGAAACTCCCACATCACCGCAAACAAAGCAACATGCCTTTTCAAGTTCATTTTGGTTACAGTTCGTTTCTGAAATAAGACATGCTGTGAGGAATAAGACTTACAGTATATTTACCTCGATCAGACAAAGGATGCGATGCAACGCAAACCCAGCAGGAGGAGACATTTACATGAGTGAGTCTTACTTTCATTTTCCTACTAGCTTTCGCTGTTATTTACTTTGACAAAACGTGTACACATTTTTCTAGTTAGACTTATTCCAAACTATAATTCCTGACTATATCAAATGAAACATTATGAAGTACGTTTGATAGCATTGCATCTCTCACGATGCCAGGATATTTTTAATGTTCTAGAAAACGATGCGTTTATGACTGTGAGATGCATTTATGACGATATGTTTGTGACTTTAGAATCAAATTTATTTATTTATTTATTTTATTGTATAACAGTAGGGTGTAAAAGTAATATGAGTGCTTACACTGAATGTATGTTTACATCGTGTTTATTAGTAATATAGTGCTAAACGATAATTAGTTTCTCAGATATTACATGTCCTTTTTACATTAGTACAAATGCTAGAGTCTATGACTGTATACTGACAGATGATCCTGATATTGTCACGTTGAGCAAGGAAGGTCAGGGTCCAAAATGCAGGGAAGTATTTTTAATTTAAACAAAACACAAAAGAACACAAACAAATCAAAACCAAAAGGCCAACACGGCACACACAACAGGAACTGAGCAGGAGCAGGAACAATCAAACAGGAACACAATACCAGAGACAGACATGGAAGACAATGCAGACACGATGAAGAGTGGGAAATGAGAGTTCTTATAGTCCTTATCCTTAATAGTGAGCAGGTGTAAGTGATAATGACATCTAGACAGGTGATAACAATTAGCAGTGCAGGGAACAGCGACCTCAAGTGGCTGAGGGAAGCCCCACAGCCCAGATCATGACATTACCCCCCCTCAAGGGAACGGCTTCCAGACGTTACCAAACAAAATCCTGGAGGGAGGAGGAACGGTGGAAGGTGAATCAGGGGGAGGGACGGCGGGCCAGGCCCGTGCAGCGGAGGAACGTGAGATGGCCTCGCCGCCAGTGGAAAGTGAGCTGGCCTCGCCGCCAGTGGAAAGTGAGCTGGCCTCGCCGCCAGTGGAACGTGAGCTGGTCTCGTCGCCAGAGGAACGCGAGCTGGCCTCGCCACCAGTGGAACGTCCGTGGGCACCGCAGTCAGAGGAACGTGAACTGGCCTCGCCGCCAGAGGAACGTGAGCTGGCCTCGCCACCAGTGGAACGTCCGCGGGCACCGCAGTCAGAGGAACGTGAACTGGCCTCGCCGCCAGAGGAATGTCCGCGGGCACCGCCGTCAGAGGAACGCGAACTGGCCTCGCCGCTAGAGGAACGTCAGCGGTCACCGCCGCGTCAGGAACAGAGATCGCGGTCACCGCCACTTCCGGAACAGAGAGAACGGTCACCGCCGCGTCCGGAACAGAGATCGCGGTCACCGCCACTTCCGGAACAGAGAGAGCGGTCACCGCCACGTCCGGAACAGAGAGAGCGGTCACCGCCACGTCCGGAACAGAGAGAGCGGCCACCGCCGCGTCAGGAACAGAGAGCGCGGTCACCGCCGCGTCAGGAACAGAGATCGCGGTCACCGCCACTTCCGGAACAGAGAGAACGGTCACCACCACGTCCGGAACAGAGAGCGCGGTCACCGCCGCGTCAGGAACAGAGAGAGCGGTCACCGCCGCGTCCGGAACAGAGAGCGCGGTCACCGCCGCGTCAGGAACAGAGAGAACGGTCACCGCCGTGTCAGGAACAGAGAGAACGGTCACCGCCGCGTCAGGAACAGAGAGCGCGGTCACCGCCGCGTCCGGAACAGAGAGCGCGGTCACCGCCACGTCCAGAACAGAGAGCGCGGTCACCGCCGCGTCCGGAACAGAGAGCGCGGTCACCGCCGCTTCAGGAACAGCGAGAGCGGTCACCGCCGCGTCCGGAACAGAGAGCGCGGTCACCGCCGCGTCCGGAACAGAGAGCGCGGTCACCGCTGCGTCAGGAACAGCGAGAGCGGTCACCGCCGCGTCCGGAACAGAGATCGCGGTCACCGCCACTTCCGGAACAGAGAGAACGGTCACCGCCACGTCCGGAACAGAGAGCGCGGTCACCGCCGCGTCAGGAACAGAGAGAGCGGTCACCGCCGCGTCCGGAACAGAGAGCGCGGTCTCCGCCGCGTCAGGAACAGAGAGAACGGTCACCGCCGCGTCAGGAACAGAGAGAACGGTCACCGCCGCGTCCGGAACAGAGAGCGCGGTCACCGCCACGTCCGGAACAGAGAGCGCGGTCACCGCCGCGTCCGGAACAGAGAGCGCGGTCACCGCCGCGTCCGGAACAGAGAGCGCGGTCACCGCCGCGTCAGGAACAGAGAGAACGGTCACCGCCGCGTCCGGAACAGAGAGCGCGGCCACCGCCACGTCCGGAACAGAGAGCGCGGTCACTGCCGCGCCAGGAACAGAGAGAACGGTCACCGCCGCGTCCGGAACAGAGAGCGCGGTCACCGCCACGTCAGGAACAGCGAGAGCGGTCACCGCCGCGTCCGGAACAGAGAGCGCGGTCACCGCCGCGTCAGGAACAGAGAGCGCTGTCACCGCCACGTCAGGAACAGCGAGAGCGGTCACCGCCGCGTCAGGAACAGAGAGCGCGGTCACCGCCGCGTCCGGAACAGAGAGTGCGGGCACCGCCGCGCCAGGAACAGAGAGCGCGGCCACCGCCGCGTCAGGAACAGCGAGAGCGGTCACCGCCGCGTCCGGAACAGAGAGCGCGGTCACCGCCGCGCCAGGAACAGAGAGCGCAGCCACCGCCGCGCCAGGAACAGAGAGCGCGGTCACCGCCGCGTCCGGAACAGAGAGCGCGGCCACCGCCGCGTCAGGAACAGCGAGAGCGGTCACCGCCGCGTCCGGAACAGAGAGCGCGGTCACCGCCGCGTCAGGAACAGCGAGAGCGGTCACCGCCGCGTCCGGAACAGAGAGCGCGGTCACCGCCGCGTCAGGAACAGAGAGAACGGTCACCGCCGCGTCCGGAACAGAGAGCGCGGTCACCGCCACGTCAGGAACAGCGAGAGCGGTCACCGCCGCGTCCGGAACAGAGAGCGCGGTCACCGCCGCGTCAGGAACAGAGAGAGCGGTCACCGCCGCGTCCGGAACAGAGAGCGCGGTCACCGCCGCGTCCGGAACAGAGAGCGCGGTCACCGCCGCGTCAGGAACAGAGAGAACGGTCACCGCCGCGTCCGGAACAGAGAGCGCGGTCACCGCCACGTCAGGAACAGCGAGAGCGGTCACCGCCGCGTCCGGAACAGAGAGCGCGGTCACCGCCGCGTCAGGAACAGAGAGAGCGGTCACCGCCGCGTCCGGAACAGAGAGCGCGGTCACCGCCGCGTCCGGAACAGAGAGCGCGGTCACCGCCGCGTCCGGAACAGCGAGAGCGGTCACCGCCGCGTCCGGAACAGAGAGCGCGGTCACCGCCGCGTCCGGAACAGAGAGCGCGGTCACCGCCGCATCAGAAACAGCGAGAGCGGTCGACGCCGCGTCCGGAACAGAGATAACGGTCGCTGCCGCCTCGGGAACCGCCGCCAGACGAGCGTCCTCCACTGCCCAACGAGCGTAGATGGCCGCCATCCACTCGGGCACAGCCGCCTCAACGACCGCCGTGTCAGGAACCGAGATAGCGGACGCTGCCGCCTCCGCCGCCCAACGAGCGCAAATGGCCGCCATCCCCTCGGACACAGTCACCTTCTCCCTGAAAGGCAAAATCACTGTCTTCGCTGAAAAAATCCTCCCCGCTGGACCCATTCTGGGTGTCTGCATTCTGTCACGTTGAGCAAGGAAGGTCAGGGTCCAAAATGCAGGGAAGTATTTTTAATGAATATATAACAAAATAAACAAACAAAAAGGCCAACACGGCACAAACTAAGAACTCGAACACAAAATAAACAAAATCCAAAACATAATCAAAGGTCAGGGAATCTCAGCAACACAAAAACAAACATGACACGAGACAATGCAGACATAAAGCAGAATGAGCAGTGAAGGGTACTTATAGTCCTGATGGTGAACAGATGTGGGTGATTAGTGCTAATGACAAGGACAAGTGACAATCAAGGAGTGCAGTGCAGGAAAGCGACCTCAGGTCGCCGAGGGAAACCCCACAGCCCCGATCATGACAGATATGAATAGGCTCACATATGTTTGTTTTTGTTGTTTTTTTAGTGATCTGAAACCTGCTCAACAGATGAATCTGTCAATCTCAACAGATGGTGCATGCACTTAAATATCAGGTAAGATTTACTTGTTTCATTTGTTGAACAGATTTCAGAAAAAGTTTTCAGAAATGCCACAAAGTCTGTGCACATCTGTGTGGTTAGATGAGGGAGCAAAATAATATGTCTTTGACCTTCATTATGTATGTTTTGGTTATACAGTGTAGTAAATAAAATACAAATAATCTAAAACTCCATTCTCTGAATCTTCTTACATTGTCTCTTACCTGCTGTAATCAAGTCAGTCATTGATGGGGCCATTAGGGAAGGCTCTTTTGTCTCTCTGGTGTGAATTGCTAAATATTCATGGGTCATTGCCACACCTATGAATAATCCCTTTCGATCACAAAACATGTTTTAGAAAATTTACATCAATATATTGTTTTCTCTGAACGAGTGAACAAGATGATTTTCACATCATTTGGTTGAAAAAATTCTAGCCTGCCACATCCAATTCTCAACAGTCTTGATGACAAATGTTCTGTATGTGCTTCATTGCCTTATTTAAGTGACTTCAAAACTTTAGATTTTCAATAACCACGCATAAACAAAGTTTTCTCAAAAACACAAACATGCACATTAATGTTGCTTGCATATTATTGAAGCCCAATATGTGCTGATTACAATGTAATCTGACTTTAACCATTAAAGTGTTTTAAGATACTGAAAAAAAGCACAAATGTCAGGGCATGTCAAAACTTCTTCAGGGCCCCAAAACACCCTCAGACCCCAGTGGTCATGCTAGTAACTTGCTAATCATGTTAACATGCTAATCATTCTAAAATCACGTTTACAACATGCTAATCATGCTAAAATTATGCCAGTAACATGCTAATCATGTAAGAACCATGCTAGTAACTTGCTAATCATGCTAAAGTCATGTTAACAACATGCTAATCATGCAAGAACCATGCTAGCAACTTGTTAATCACGTTAGAGTCATGCTAGTAACTTGCAAATCATGTTAGAATCATCCCTTACCAAAATGTCGTACCACATACGAATTGTGTGGTAATTGTGTAGTATTGTGTTGTTTTTTGGGACATTTTACCACAGAATTTTGTTGTACAGTTTGTAATATTCCTGTAATATTCTTGTGGTAACGTGTGGTATTAATTTTACATTTGCATAGTATCTCCGTCTAGGCGCCCGCGCATCGTTCAAACACAACTCACCAGAAACACGGCATGTCGTAATCTGCAGCGAATGCTTGCGAGAGCCAATGAGCGTTCGGTTTTCCTGCCGTAAAACCTGTAGTTTCCTAGTGCGTCTGTATTTGAAATTGTAAAATGCATTTGAGCGCGGTTTTATGGCTGTTGCTGCTGGACTCGCTGCTTTGGATGGAAATGAAGATCGTCAGATAAAGGCTTGAATTTGGGTCTGGTCCTCGCAATCGCATGAATTCTGAAAATCTGGATTACAGCGCCCAAATCAAATCGTTTAATTTTGTAATTAAGATGCGTGTTCGGTGTATTTCATGGTTCTAGTGTTAGTTAACAGTTACAGCATGTCAGAAAACGACTGTTGTGTCCCACGACTCCCACCACGGCAAACAAAGTTAATTAATATTACATGAATGGTTAAACGATTGCAGAATTGTCATTTATTTTAATGGTTTAAAGTGTAGTCTTGTTGAACATTTTGTAGACCTGTTCTTGGAAACGAGCTGGTAACCGAAATCACAGAACAGAATGTAAATTAATGTTATAATTTCATATTAAGTATTAAATTATTTAATAATGCAGTTGAATACACAAGGCAATTTGTATGACAACTGAAAACAGCAATAATAATTAAATTAGTTCTGCGATTTCAGTATTCATAAGGATTTGTTTTTAGGTGTCCTCAATATGTTAGTATTGTACGTTAAAATGCTAAAAAAAAAATACGTATGTATTTGTATGTTTAGATGCTGTAAATACGTCAGTATTGTACGTTTTAGTGTCTGGAAAAACTTAAGTAAATGTACATTTTGTAGAACCACATTTTACGTAAAATAAATACGAATTATCATGAGATCACGTTGGTTTTATATATAAATATTTGTTAATTGATGTCAAACTTGCCACACATAATCGGACTGTTCAGATCTGATACACTAGCAAACAGTGGGTTTGTGTAAATATATTGTTAATAAAACAACTTTCTCCAATATCCTGCCTGTAGTGTTTGTTCTATTGTATTTTCATTGTCTGGTATTGACTTTCATTTTAAACTGCAAATATATTGCATACAATTAATGCATGCTTGTATGTGTTCTGTTGATAGCTTATAGACTTTCTACTGTTATCAACTGTTTTTCACTTTAATTGGATAGTCCTAAAATATATCTACAAATGTAATTAGTTGAGAATGCCTACTAATAGTCTGCTGAATGTAAACTTTAGATTAGTTGACACACAACAGATGCACAACTAATGTTTAGTTAACTATCAACAGATAACAAACGTGATTTTGATAAAAATTAGATGGTTAAGTAAGTATTCATTTGATGTATTTGAGGCTCTTAAGTAAGGATGATATAATATGGTGTTGATCATGTGTTGACGTGACTGTAGACTATCAACTGACAGATTAATTTTAATAAATTGGTAAACAATTTAGAAGATGGTAACACAATCTACAGAAAGTTAGCTGACTATTAGTTAATAACATGTTGAAAAAGACATACTGACAGTCAACATGCACTTTTTGTAAAATCTATTAATTAGAAACTAACATGCACTTTATAATCTACAGGCAGTTAGTTGAATGTATGTTGATTGTCTGTTGAAACAATGTTGTTGAATGTCAACTGATGCACTGTTGACATGCAACTAAATGAATACTGATAACTAGTAGAGTGTCAACAGATGGACCATCGAAATAAAGTGTAACCAAAAAATTTACTGAAGTACAGTAACGAAGTAAAACTACTTTGTTACTGTCCACCACTGGTCAACAGCCAATAAACATACAAGAAGAAGGAGAGTTTGAAGGGCGATTTGACCAATCATAACGCCGAATCCGCCATTTTGTTCGACAAACAAACCAGACAGGAGAGTAGATTACCTTTGGTGGCGTTAACACGTGGAAAATGGTGTATATTGACGTATTTCCGCGGTTAAAATGTCTTATGATGTTTATTCATGTTTAACTTTCCAGTTCCACCAAAGGAATATAATACTTTGATTAGAGCTACCCCAATAGACTTAACCCAGTTAATTAGAAAACACCTTAAATTCAGTAAAGGCAACAGTGTTTATCCAGCTTTATGTTTGGGTGGTATCAATATTTTAGATCGGAAATGCAATAACGGACATATTCGCAAAATATTTCAGACAAAAAGAAAGATTACTCCAAGAGGGAAATTCGACTGGGGTTCTTTTATAACAAATATTAATTGGAGAAAGGCCTGGCTTTTGCCAAGTAAATTTTGTATATCTAATAAGGTTAAGGAGATTCATTATAAAATTCTTCATAAAATTTATCCTGTTAATTTATCTATTTCTAAATATTCTGATGTCGATGAGTCTTGCTCCTTTTGTGGCTGAAGGATTACAAATTTAAGAATCTGTTTATGATATGCTGAACCTAGACTCTTACATAGCATCACAGAAAACCTAAAGTGAAGTACATTGAATTTAGCTTCTAGAGGTACAGATGATGACATTCGAAGAAGATCAAATCGGGCAGCCCCAGTGTCTGAGACATTAACCTTTTTGTTCTCAAGGAACAGCTATTCCTTTGTCTCTATGATAATGTGAAGGTATGGGCAATACTGTAGCACATATGCCCTTGAATGTGAAGGTTTGGGCAATACTGTCAGACTGATTGAATTAGCACATATGCCTTTGTCTCTATGATAATGTGAAGGTATGGGCAATATTGTCAGACAGATTGGATTAGCACCTATGCCTTTGAATGACACTGTTATGATAATGAGATCAGGGCTGAGACTCCAGTAACGGGCTGATTCCTGTACTGCATTTGCATGCTTTGTTTAGATTGACTCCACCTCTATGTATCCCTCCCCCTTGGAAAGGTATATAAACTGTAATGTATATGCCTTAGTCAGACGACTTTTGAAGATCTGCAGTGACGAGCAGCTAGAATCTCAATAAAGCGAAAACTTATGCTTCAAGATATCCAAAACGTCTCCTGGTCTCTGAAGAAAAAGTTCACAACAGTTTTGGTGCCGTGACCCGGATAGAGCTTCTTACCAGACATCGTTCCAGACTGAATTCCAGAACCTTTCTTTCAGCTCAACAACGAATTGGTGAGTGTAACTCTATCCAAAGAACCACTACAGACCAGTACATGTGCTTATCCTCTGTGCTGCCAGAGAAATGTTAACAAACAACTTCAGGGTTTGGTTAACAGACTAGTTTATCAATTCAATTCAATTCAATTCAAGTTTATTTGTATAGCGCTTTTTACAATACAGATTGTTGCAGAGCAGCTGCACAAAAGTTTTAGGCTACTACAATATATTTAGTAGCTTATTAGTGGTGAATACTGTATGTTGAGTCGATGTACATATGATATAAATATTAAATCAGTAACTGTGTAATTAAACAGATGATGAACACTAATTGCAATGGTTATGTGCTGTAATCAAACTTGTAGGAAAATTATGTAGTGCTGTATGTTGTTTCAAGGCTGGCATCATCTGCGGTCCTCTGAGGGGTTGGCATCATCTCTTCATCTGAATCCGGGCTGAATCTTGTGTAAATCCTAGTTACCACGGGATGGAAATCCCGTGGCAAAGACAGAGAAACAGAGAAATAATTAGCGTAGCTGCTGTTCCAACTTCCGACCAAACAAAAATGATGGTTTAGCCCAAGCTGAAGAATATTAATGTGCATTTGATCAGATGTAACTGAAATTTCAACGTTATGAGATACATTATGTGAATGCTTGGCTAAAGAGATGAGTCTTTAATCTAGATTTAAACATAGAAAGTGTGTCTGAACCCCGAACGTTATCAGGAAGGCTATTCCAGAGTTTGGGAGCCAAATGAGAAAAGGCTCTCCCTCCTTTAGTGGACTTTGCTATCCTAGGTACTACCAAAAGTCCAGAGTTTTGCGACCTTAGGGAGCGTGAGGGATTGTAGCGTAGTAGGAGACTAGTTAGGTATGCAGGAGCTAAACAATTAAGGGCCTTATAGGTAAGAAGTAATATTTTGTAAGTGATACGGAACCTAATAGGTAGCCAGTGTAGAGACTGTAAAATTGGGGTAATATGATCATATTTTCTTGATCTGGTAAGGACTCTAGCAGCTGCATTTTGGACTACCTGTAGCTTATTTATTGAAGAAGCAGGACAACCACCTAGTAGTGCATTACAATAGTCCAGTCTAGACGTCATGAATGCATGAACTAACTTTTCTGCATCAGAAACAGGTAACATGTTCCGTAGCTTAGCAATGTTTCTAAGATGAAAGAATGCTGTTTTTGTAACATAGGAAATATGATTTTCAAAAGACAGGTTGCTGTCTAATATAACACCTAGATTTTTGACTGTAGAGGAAATAACAGTACATCCGTCTAGTTGCAAGTTGCAGTTTAAGAGATTCTGTGTACTGTTTTTTGGTCCAATAAGTAATATCTCAGTCTTATCTGAATTTAACAGTAGAAAATTATTGGTCATCCAGTCTTTCACATTTTTAACACACTCTGTTAACTTTTCTAAGTTAGAAGTTTCATCTGGTCTTGTTGAAATATATAGTTGAGTGTCATCAGCATAACAATGGAAACTAATCCCATATTTCCTAATAATATTACCGAGGGGTAACATGTAAATTGAAAATAGTAGTGGACCTAGGACAGATCCTTGTGGCACTCCATACTTTACTGGTGTTAGCTGCGATGACTCCCCGTTTAAATAAACAAAGTGGTAGCGATCGGACAGGTATGATCTGAACCATCCTAAAGCCTGCCCTTGAATACCTGTATAGTTTTGTAATCGATCTATGAGTATTTCGTGATCTATAGTGTCGAACGCAGCACTAAGATCAAGTAAAACTAGCAATGAGACGCAGCCTTGATCTGACGCAAGTAGCAAGTCGTTTGTGATTTTTACAAGTGCAGTTTCTGTGCTATGGTAGGGCCTGAAACCTGACTGAAATTCTTCAAAGATATTATTATTTTGCAAGAAGGAGCACAATTGAGCAGACACAACTTTTTCTAGGATTTTAGACATAAATGGAAGATTAGAAATGGGTCTGTAATTTGCCAGTTCACTAGGGTCTAGCTGTGGTTTCTTAATTAGAGGTTTAATAACCGCTAGTTTGAATGGTTTTGGGACATGGCCTAAAGATAACGATGAGTTAACAATATTAAGAAGCGGTACTTCTGCTACAGGTAACAACTCTTTTAGTAATTTAGTGGGTACAGGATCTAATAGGCATGTTGTTGGTTTAGATGTGGTGATAAGTTTATTTAATTCTTTCTGTTCTATAGTTGTAAAGCACTGGAGTTTTTCTTTGGGTGTAATGACTAATGTTGAAGTATCAGTTGCTGTAGTATCTATATTAGTTATTGTATTTCTAATGTTGTCTATTTTATCAGTAAAGAAATTCATAAAGACGTTACTGTTAAACTGTGCAGGAATATTCAGGTCGGGAGGTTTATTCAGAGAAGTTTAACTACAGCTATTACAGTTTGGTTAACTAAGTTATCCTCTAAAAATGTTCTTTTTAGAGATGAAAATTATCTTCTGTTCAGGCAGGGAAGATTAACATTACATGTTAATATTTTGTTACCCTCTGTTTTGGCAGGGAAGAATTGGCTATCCTCAGTTTAAGCAGGGAAGTTTAGCATTACGTGCTAATATCTGTTATCCTCTGTTTTAAGCAGGAAAGTTTAGCATTAAAGTGCTAAAAAATTTTGTCCTCTGTTTTGGCAGAGAAGATTAGCATAAAGTGTTAGTAGTTTGTGTTATCCTCTGTTAATTCAGGGAAGGTTAACAATAGTTGATCTGTGTTAACAAGCGTACCCTCTCTTGATCAGAGAAGTTTTAGTGTCCTGTTGTGTCAGAAAAACATTACAAAATGTTGAGAAGGAATGCTAGGCTGATTCCAACAACTGAAAAAGGTGGTCTCGCAACTCCTTTGTGGTCAGATAGTGAATTCAAATCATTGTTAGGAGAGCATATGAACTCAATAGTGACTGAGTCAGTAAAATTGGATTTGACAAAGAAATTTGATATTGATCCAGATAAAGTTTGGTCAATTGAAGAATGCAAAAAGGTACTTGGGGCATGTATCCGAAAGAAAAACCTAAAAGGCATTATCTGCTGCCACAGAGAATTGACTTTATCCTTAGCACAAGAACAGGCTCAGTGTATCGCTAAGTTGAAAGAACAAAACCAACAGCTGCACACTAGATTGTCCTGTTTCACTAAAAAGGTGGGCCATAACCAGGCCTCAACCAAAAGTGATTCAAAAGACCAACAGTCAGATGAAAGCTATCCTGACTTACAGTCTTCATGTAGACAAGAGGACAGTGGCAATACTGTAACAATGGAGAAAGATGCAGTGAATTCAGTGAAGGTATGTGGAGCTAGGAGAAGATCTCCAGGTATTGAGGGAATTGAAAGTGTTTCTCCAAAGTCTTCTGTTGTCCCAGTACAAGCAATTGCAAGAATGCTTGGACCTAAAGATATAGAGAGATTGTCCCAGAGCTTACCTTCAGCACGCACAAATTTTTTCTGAATTCAGAAGAGCACTGATTAGCAAAATTCGTCTCTATGACATGTCGTTAGCAGAAGTCACACAGCTGATGTCACAAATTCTAACTGAATCTGAATTCAACAGTTTTGAGTCTGCTGTTACTTCTGAACTACAACATGCCAGTAAAGGCAATTTGAGAGAAGGTGTTTTGAAAATTCTAAAGAATATCATAGGACCCAAAACAGACTGGTCCAGAATCACTAACTGTGTGCAGAAGAAGGATGAAACTGTGAGTACACTGAAAGGTTTTGTCAGTCAGCTGCAGCATACAGTGGAATAGCTGACACTCCAGAGAAGGTGCTAGATGATAAAGGACCACTAGCTCGAACATGGTTTGATGGTCTTTTAACAGAATATAGAAATGCACTGCCTTTCTTAGACCTCACATGGTCAAATAGAACCCTGCAAAGCAACTTGGACAGGTTAGCTACGTGGGAAAGAAACTCTGATGTTAAAGCCAGAGTAAAGATTGCAGCAGCATCCTTTAAGGTCAACACAGAGAACCAACAGAAACATAAATGTCCTAAGAGGGACGGTAGTTGTCATTACTGTGGCAAACCTGGACACAGGATGAAAGAATGTAGGAAAAACAAAAAATACGTAAGAGAAATTAACAATGTAAATCAGCTTTTACACAGTCTGCTAGCAACGCTAAAACAGAACCTCCCCAATACACCAAACTCGTTGGGCAGCTTGCTAAGGTGCTAACTGTTAAGGCTGTGAGTTCTTAATTACCCCAGTAAACTACAACAAAGATGAAAGGCTCTTTGTAAACAGAACAAAGGGAAGTTGACTATCACTTCCCCCCACTTGGGGACACTTGGTTAAGTACAGTCACAGCCATAACAGTTATACTACAGAATATTTAATTCAGTCACCCATCCTCTGTTATGATGTCTACCAGGACTGATGTTTAATTAGAGGACAGAAATGTAGTGATTGCATTGTTTTGGAAATACATGTATTTTGGTTCTGCATTAGGAACTCATGTCTCACACTATACAGTGTGCACAATACCTAAAGGGACAGACTAGGACACACAAACCAGTGAGGAGCCCAGGAAAGAACCGAAGTGCAACAGGCCTCGGGGGCCAATCCTGTGGTGAAGACTTCCTCATAGGTTTTTCCCCATTGTAACGGGTGAATAAGCAGAGGGAAGCAAAAGCAGTGTAAACCAGTTTATTGCAGTAGATGATGATGATACAAACGGAATGAAGTGAATGTCTCTCGGTTGGGTGAGGCAGGGGCAAGATGGTGCTGGTGATGTCAGGTGAAGATCCAGGTGACGGTGCACACACAAACGAGACACGGTCACAATAATCCCACGTAGACAATCACATACACATCCAGACTGACACGAACTCCACGAACACGAACTCCAAGGTACACGAACAGCACGGTGACAGTGAACTAGAAGAATCATCTGACGGGGAAACAGAGGAATGAGTGAGTTTATGTAGTGATCGTAAATGAGTGGCACCTGGTGAGTGTAACGATCGGCAGCTGCGCTGATGAGCATGACGTACACCACAGTCACACACACACATCACGGGACCTGAGAACACAGCGGATGTGTGAACCGTGACAGTACCCCCTCCCTTAGGAACGTCCCCTGACGTTCCCAGCCATCTGTACCTGCTGATTGAAGTCATCAATAAGGGAGTGATCCAGGATGTCTCTGGCAGGTACCCAACTTCTCTCCTCCGGACCGTAACCTTCCCAGTCCACCAAGTACTGAAATCCGCGTCCCCTTCGCCTAGAGTCCAGAATACGGTTGACCGAATAGGTAGGCTCCCCGTCTACGAGCCGCGGCGGTGGGGGAACCGGGGTGGGCGGATTAATGCGTGCAAAAAACACGGGATTAATTTTGGAAACATGGAACACGGGATGAATTCTCCTGTACACTGGAGGGAGATTGAGGCGGACTGCCACCGGACTAATGATTTTGGTGACAGCAAACAGGCCAATAAATTTGGGAGCCAGTTTATTCGACACGGATCGGAGAGGAATGTTTTTAGTAGAAAGCCACACTTTAGAACCGACGACGTATACGGGAGGCCTAGACCGGTGGCGATCGGCTTTGGCCTTGGTGCGCGCTCCCACCTGGACTAGAGTCTCACGGGCTCTAGTCCAGGTACGATGGCACCTCTGGACGAAGGCGTGAGCGGAGGGGACCGCTCCAATATCATAATTTGTTTCGGCTGGCGACATGCGATGTGAAAAAAACGCGCAGGGATGCATCTTGTCGTCCGCGGGTGAGCGCTGTGAAAGCACCGCACCTACCCCCACCTCTGACGCATCGACCTCCACCACGAACTGACGTGATGGATCAGGGGTTACCAGGATGGGAGCCGAAACAAAGCGGCTTTTGAGGTTGGCAAACGCAGCCTCGGCTGCGTCTGACCACCTGAACGTCGTTCTGGGGGAGGTCAAGGCAGTCAGAGGTGCGGCTAGTTGGCTGAAGTTGCGAATGAAACGCCGGTAGAAATTGGCAAACCCCAGAAACCTCTGTAGGGCCTTACGGGAATCTGGGCTTGGCCAATCCACCACAGCCTTAACCTTCTCGGGATCCATGCGCATCCCCTCAGACGACACGATGTACCCTAAGAAAGGAACAGACTGTGCATGAAAATCACATTTCTCCGCATTGACAAAAAGCCCATTCTCTAGCAGCCTCTGAAGCACTCGTCTGACGTGTTGCACATGTTCCTGGAGAGAAGAAGAAAAAATCAATATGTCGTCCAGGTAGACATATATGAACTGATCGACCATATCTCGCAACACGTCATTAACGAGTGCCTGGAAGACCCCTGGGGAGTTGGACAAGCCGAAGGGCATGACCAAGTATTCAAAGTGCCCCCTGGGGGTGTTGGAGGCGGTCTTCCATTCATCACCCCTCCTGATGCGGACCAAATGATAAGCATTCCTTAAATCCAATTTTGTAAAGACCGACGCTCCCTGCAACCTCTCAAAGGCTGAAGATATTAACGGCAAAGGATAAGTATTCTTTACCGTAATATTGTTCAGCCCTCGGTAATCAATACAAGGCCGCAGAGATCCGTCTTTTTTCCCCACAAAAAAGAACCCCGCCCCCGCTGGTGAAGAGGAGGGGCGAATGAACCCCGCTGCTAGAGAATCAGAAATATATTTCTCCATAGGGGAACTTGGTGGTGTCGTGCAAAAGTAATGTCCATAAAATTACCCTCAGCTCCCGAATCCAACAGTGCAGAACAGTGAAGAGAACGGTTGGACCATCTTAACCTAACCGGAAGGAGCGTGGAGGTGGCACTGGATGAGGTCTTAGCAGCGGAGATCCCACCCGACAGTAGCCTCGACTTTACTGCCGGGCTGGGCCTTTTACTGGGCATGAGAAAGCAAAATGTCCGGCGGCCCCGCAGTAAAGACAGAGGCCCTGGGATCTCCGCCTCTCCTTCTCCTCCCGGGTAAGCCGAGCTCTACCGACCTGCATGGGCTCGGGATCGTAGATGGGACCGACCGCGCCCTCGCCGCTGGCTCGAGGTGGTCCTCTCTCCACAGGGGGGAGCCGAGCGGGTAACCACCGCCGCTCGGCCCGGGAGAGTCGAGAATCTGCCCGCATGGCCAGACTGATGAGGCCGTCCAGGGTGGCGGGTAGCTCCAGGGCATAAATCTCCTTCTGGACGCGGTCAGCCAACCCATGCAGGAACATGTCCCACTGCGCCTCCTCGTTCCACTGACACTCCGCCGCCAGGGTGCGGAAGTCGATGGAGTAATCTGAGACGGATCTCTCCCCCTGCTTGAGATCCACCAAGACCCGCACGGCCTCTCTCCCGGTGACCGCGCGGTCAAACACCCTCTTCATCTCGTCGGCGAGTGTCGTGAACGAGGAACAACAAGGATCCTGATTCTCCCACACCGCCGTTCCCCACAGTGCCGCCCTCCCAGACAGTAAGGTGAGCACGAACGCCACCTTGCTCTCCTCGCTAGTGAACGTACGCGGTTGTAATGCGAAATGCATCGAACACCTAGCGAGGAAAGCTCGGCAGAAGTTCGGCTCACCAGTGTAGATCTCCAGGGTGGGAAGGCGGGGCTCGTACTGTGGGGCTGCGCCAGATGATGTAGGAAGAACGAGCGGGGCGGGCGGTGTGGGTGGCGCAGCGGGAAGTCGAAGTTGTTGCATCCGTTGGTTGAGCTCGGACACCTGCCCCACAAGAGCTCCAATAGCCTGAGCTTGACCATCCAACCGAGAGACACATGCCTGCATGAATTCCTCCGCAGTGGGTTGAGGTGTGCCTGCTGCTTCCATAGTGGTCAGATGATTCTGTAACGGGTGAATAAGCAGAGGGAAGCAAAAGCAGTGTAAACCAGTTTATTGCAGTAGATGATGATGATACAAACGGAATGAAGTGAATGTCTCTCGGTTGGGTGAGGCAGGGGCAAGATGGTGCTGGTGATGTCAGGTGAAGATCCAGGTGACGGTGCACACACAAACGAGACACGGTCACAATAATCCCACGTAGACAATCACATACACATCCAGACTGACACGAACTCCACGAACACGAACTCCAAGGTACACGAACAGCACGGTGACAGTGAACTAGAAGAATCATCTGACGGGGAAACAGAGGAATGAGTGAGTTTATGTAGTGATCGTAAATGAGTGGCACCTGGTGAGTGTAACGATCGGCAGCTGCGCTGATGAGCATGACGTACACCACAGTCACACACACACATCACGGGACCTGAGAACACAGCGGATGTGTGAACCGTGACACCCATTAGTTGTTTTATCCCCACATCACTGGTCTATTAGGTGTCAAATTAAGATTAGGTTAAGAAGAAAAAAAAACACTATACGATCACTAGATGTTTAATGTAATAAATAAAACCACTATACGATCAACAGAAGTCTAAAAACGTCTATGCATGAATACTGCTGGTCTGCTGTTTCTTTGTTTTCTTGTGTTTCAGGTGTGCATATGCCAAGTCATCTTCATAAGAGAAACCCTGGTGTTAAGCATCACTTCAGACATCCATGAACAAGCTTCATGAGGACAAAGAGTCATCTGAGTGAATCTACGTGGGAAACGGACTACAGAAAACAGACTTCACAGTTACTCAGGCGCCATAGACTTCAGGACTTCCACTCTTATGCTACATGGTTTTCTGTGACATCATGTAGTTTGTACGACATTTCACCATCCCTTGTCGTACATGTCAACAGTTATGGTTCTGAAAAGAACTATTACATTTACATTTACATTTACATTTATTCATTTAGCAGACGCTTTTATCCAAAGCGACTTACAATTGGGAATACAACAAATGATTCATCCTAAGGAGGCAGATCGACATAGGAAGTGCTTAAAAATACCATATGTCAGGCGTTGTTAGATGAGTACGGGCTAGAAAGGGAAGATCAGGAAAGAGAGGAGAAGAATTTTATTTATTTATTTATTTTTTTTTTTTTTTTTTTCACCTAAGTAAATGTAGGACAAGACACAGAACAAGTTATATGTGCCTGTAACTTCAAGTTACATGACTGCTAGATGGAGCTTATGTTAACCAACATAGGCTATAGAATGGACTTATGAAAGTTTAAATTTGTATTATGTGAGAGTTATTAGAACTCTCAAAGGGGGGACTGAAGGATTACAAATTTAAGAATCTGTTTATGATATGCTGAACCTAGACTCTTACATAGCATCACAGGAAAACCTAAAGTGAAGTACATTGAATTTAGCTTCTAGAGGTACAGATGATGACATTCGAAGAAGATCAAATCGGGCAGCCCCAGTGTCTGAGACATTAACCTTTTTGTTCTCAAGGTACAGCTATTCCTTTGTCTCTATGATAATGTGAAGGTATGGGCAATACTGTAGCACATATGCCCTTGAATGTGAAGGTTTGGGCAATACTGTCAGACTGATTGAATTAGCACATATGCCTTTGTCTCTATGATAATGTGAAGGTATGGGCAATATTGTCAGACTGATTGGATTAGCACCTATGCCTTTGAATGACACTGTTATGATAATGAGATCAGGGCTGAGACTCCAGTAACGGGCTGATTCCTGTACTGCATTTGCATGCTTTGTTTAGATTGACTCCACCTCTATGTATCCCTCCCCCTTGGAAAGGTATATAAACTGTAATGTATATGCCTTAGTCAGACGACTTTTGAAGATCTGCAGCGACGAGCAGCTAGGATCTCAATAAAGCGAAAACTTATGCTTCAAGATATCCAAAACGTCTCCTGGTCTCTGAAGAAAAAGTTCACAACATGGCTTTTGTTGGAAGTTGCCGGTATTAGAATACCTACTTCCCCCCAGTCCGTTTATTCGCCCTTTAAATAAAACAGTTTGAGTCCGCGTTAAAATCAAAGTTAAAATCAATTTAATGGTAAAGTCAAAGAGTGCTGAGCTCATGATTCCAGAACAGCCAATATTAAATCTGACATTCTGCATACCTGCAAACTTGTCGCTTTTCGGCGACAATCGCCGTTTTCATTGTCAATTGGGTCATTCACGTGAATCGTGTAGAACCGGAGAGTTTTTTTAGGGAGGGAGGGGGGGGGGGGTGTTGGGCTTGCGTTAATTGACATCTGGGCCGATCGGAATCTCAACTGAGCTCGCGCCTGTCAAGAGAAGGAGGTGGGGGTGGGCTTGCGTGCCATGTAGGCCATTATTGGACAATTCTTATAAATGACATTTTTCCTGGACCAATCTCAGCGCTTGCTTCAGTATCTTGAAACACACTGCCATCTGTGTTCGCGCCTGTCAAGAGACACCTGACCTAATGGAAACTCTGATGGAAATTGAAATGACTGTATGCACGGAGCATTCTTTAGAACTTCTGCATAAAGATAAGCAACTCGTAAACTTCCGCTAAAGCTCATTTTATATGTGCTATATATTAGGTGGACACTCTTGAGACTGATCTCCCAGCTAGCAGGGAACGTTCTCAGAACATTGGCTAACATTCCGTACATGTTTGGTTAATGTTTCAGAAAAAACATTTGAATGTAATGTTCCAAAAATGTTTTAAGAACGTTTGTTATTTCAGAACATGTTCCTATAATGTTAAATATTACTAAAGCGAGAACATTATTTCTGCAACATTTTATGGATGTTGTGAGGATGTTGTTGAGGTAACAAATTACACAATATTCTCAATAAAACATTGGCACAATGTTTCAAGATAACAAAGACAGAACATTCTCTCAGCCACATCAGGAGAATGTTATGAGAAGATCATTGATGCCTTAGTTTGTGTAATGTTTTTAGAAAACATTCTGGTAATGTAATATAATAACAAAGCTGGAACATTTGACCTCTAACAATTTGACAATGTTTTGAGGATGTTGTTGAGGTAACATATTCAATAATGTTGTCAGTAAAACATTTCTACAATGTTTGAAGATAATATTGGAGGAACATTCTCTCAGTAACATCAGGAGAATGTTATGAGAAGATCATTGAGGCCTGAGATGGCCTAATGTTTTTTTTTTTTATATATGTTCTTGTAATATGATGCATTAATAAAACTACAACTTTTGACATGCATCATTTGGAGGATGTTCCGAGGATAATGAGGTATCAGTTACATTGTTTTTATGTCCGTTTATCTGTTGAAAGGAAAATAAATAAATAAAACTTATAATTGAAATTACTTAAAAAAAATGGTAGATTTCTTGATTTGAAGTATTACAGATGTTTTTATTTTTTCATATGTTATTGCATACAGTCCTAATAGTAAAATTGATATGGTTTGGATTTCTTGAAGAAAAAAAAAGTGTGATAAGAAGCCTTCAACTAAGCCTTTAACTAAACCTTAAAACTATGCACTGCATAGCCAACATTTATATAATTAATATTACAACAACAGTAACAAGTATTAGTTAAATTGAATTAAATGCCCAAATAAATGACAAATACATTAGTAAAAGCATTAATAATATTAATAATGCATTTTATTAATATTATACTGCTTTATTGGTGTTAGCATTATTATTATTACTTGTGTACAATTTGAATACAAGAAGTGGAGACGAAGAACAAGCGTAAGTTTAAAATGTATTTGTGTATACATGCGCGAGCATATTCAAGGAAGGTAGCGCATTCATTTCGAACTGTGATTAAACTGCCTGGAACTCTTATGGAAATAACCGTTTGGAAGCACGGTGTTGTGCCCATTTTGACCCCTGCCAAATTATTACCCCCTCTCGTTGAAATCGCTACCTGATTACCTAATCCTAACCCCACCCCTAATCCTAACCCCTCCCCCACACCTAACCCTAAACCTACCAATACTAGGGGGGTAGTAATCTGGCGGGGGTCAGAATTTGGCATAACAGTTCTTTTCTGCGAAAAGGTAAGTTAATGCTATTTTTTATGTATTTATCATTTTTCTCAGTGTAACGTTAGAGTTCTATGATGTCACAGACAACAGAAGCATAAAATGGCTTTTTTTAAATATCTTAGAGTATCTGATCGAAATTCAGACTCAACCGACTTTTTAAATTAAAGTATAGGGGTGAGCGGGGCACAACCTAACGCCGGGTTAATTGTAACACGCGTGGTTTAAATATTTCCACACATGCTAGCATAACCAAATTTACAGTGTTTACTAGTTGCCATAGCAACACTATGCAGAGAAAAAAGAGCGCCAGAATTCGAAAGCCTTTTGAAGATATCGCTGAATATTTATTTTACCATAGTAAAAGTACATTTCTGGCTGAAGTAAACTTTTCATTTCAGTTTTTAAAATTAGACAAATCTGCAATTATTTTAATCTCCAATTTGTTATTTATCAGTTTAGATGGTTTATTAATGCTTCGCAAACCAGCAGAAGACACTAACCTCCCACCAAACACAGAGACGTCCAAAAGACGTAATTTTGACGTCTTTGCCATATGTTCAGAAGACGTCCACTGAGAAGCCAGAATGAAAGTTTTTGCGACGTCCGTTTTAGACGTCTTTTAAGTGTGCAATAATGACGTCCAAGTGACATAAATATTGAACATTCAGAAGACGTCTACCGAGTAGCCAGAATGAAAGTTTTTGCGACATCTGTTTTAGACGTTTTTTAAGTGTGCAGGAATGACGTCCAGGAGACATAAATATTGAACGTTCAGAAGACGTCCACTGAGAAGCCAGAATGAAAGTTTTTGCGACGTCTGTTTTAGACGTCTTTTAAGTGTGCAATAATGACGTCCAAGTGACATAAATATTGAACGTTCAGAAGACGTCCACTGAGAAGCCAGAATGAAAGTTTTTGCGACGTCTGTTTTAGACGTCTTTTAAGTGTGCAATAATGACGTCCAAGTGACATAAATATTGAACGTTCAGAAGACGTCTACCGAGTAGCCAGAATGAAAGTTTTTGCGACGTCCGTTTTAGACGTTTTTTAAGTGTGCAGGAATGATGTCCAAGTGACATAAATATTGAACGTTCAGAAGACGTCCACTGAGAAGCCAGAATGAAAGTTTTTGGGACGTCTGTTTTAGACGTCTTTTAAGTGTGCAATAATGACGTCCAAGTGACATAAATATTGAACGTTCAGAAGACGTCTACCGAGTAGCCAGAATGAAAGTTTTTGCGACGTCCGTATTAGACGTCTTTTAAGTGTGCAGGAATGACGTCCAAGTGACATAAATATTAAACATTCAGAAGACGTCTACCGAGTAGCCAGAATGAAAGTTTTTGCGACGTCCGTTTTAGATGTCTTTTAAGTGTGCAGGAATGACGTCCAAGAGACATGAATATTGAACGTTCAGAAGACATCCACTGAGAATTCAAAATGAAAGATTTTGCGACGTCTGTTTTAGACGTCTTGTAAGTGTGCAGTAATGACGTCCAAGTGAGATAATTATTGAATGTTCAGAAGACGTCCACTGAGAATCCAGAATGAAAGTTTTTGTGACGTCTGTTCTAGACGTCTTTTAAGTGTTGTGACGAGTGTCTCTGGGCTCATCAGCGTCGCCCTGGCAACCAACAAGCAACACCTGCACATCCTCATCGCAGGCCGATCAGTCCCAGCTGCCGCTCATCACCACACAGCTTAAGAAGCCGCTGTCGCTCTCAGTCAAGCAGACTAACGTCTCAATGCTGATCGCTTTGCGTCTAACATTGTCTCTCTTTGTCGTACAGAAGGCAGCGAATGACCGACGGCCTGAACCCGCACGCCTGGACACGCCCTTCACAGACACGAGGACCACACGGACACACAAAGCCTGATCGCACCGAGCACCCCACTTCTCTGCACTTTCTGTTAAAGTACATAAATAAATCCACCCTCCGGGGCCATTGCATTGAGCTGCCTTGTTGTGTGATTTCTCAACCGTGACACCTGGTGGAGAATGCGGGCAACTGCATGAGAAATCACACACAAGTGTTTGCATTCACCCGCATTAAAACGTTTTTTTCTCTTTCTGTTCACTTTCTACAGCAACGGTCGGAGCTCTCTCTTCCCCCATGGAAATGGATGATCTACTACAGCGCCTTACCGAAGTAAGCGTCCGCCAGCAGCAGATCATGGAGCATCTGGCCACACGGCAGGGCCGGACTGAAGAAGAGCTCGCCGCCCTCCGTGCTCAAGCTGCCCCACACGTTCCACTACCTGACCCCCGGATGCAAGCCACCCGGCTTTTGCCGAAGATGACAGCACATGACGATGTGGAGGCATATTTGCAAATGTTTGAATCCACTGCTCGTTGCGAGGGATGGGAAATGGACGACTGGGCTTCCGCGCTGGCACCCCTTCTGACCGGTGAGGCGCAGCGGGCGTTCTTCTCACTTCCCCCCGCACGGGCTGAAAATTATCAAGAAGTGAAGCGCGAAATCCTCGCCCGGCTGGGTCTGTCATCCATCTGTGCGGCGCAACAATTTGTCGAGTGGGAATATAAAACTCGAGTGCCAGCGCGTGCCCAGGCGGCCGAACTCGTCCGTTTGGCCCAGCACTGGCTTTTGGAAGGGGAACCCACTGCAGCCCAGGTAGTGGAGCGTGTGGTGATCGATCGCCTCCAGCGAGCCCTGCCCCGAGCCCACCGCCAAATCGTCGGCATGAGGAACCCCACCACGGTCTTGGACCTAGTGGAGGCGATCGAGTTGGCGGACGCTGTTCAACACCGGAAGGCGGGAGAGAGAGCGCCGCCGTTCCCCCGGAGGGTGGTCCAGGAGCGACGCACGCCGGAGGGCACCTCCCGCTCAGTAAGCAGGCCGACGGTTCCCTCTCCAGTGGATGAACCGATGCCCACCGCCGACCCCGCAACATCTCCGCGGACCTGGCTGGCGGGTTGCATTGTCCATCAGCGCGTCCCCCCTGCGGCCCCGGAGGTAGAAGTGCTGGTGAACGGGAAGCCTACGCGGGCGCTACTAGACTCGGGCAGCGCGGTCACCCTCATTCAGGCCCGATTATGTCCACCCCACCATGGTCAAAAGAGTTTACTACCCATCACATGTGTGCACGGCGATACACAACAGGTCCCAGCTCGTCATATAAATATCGCTGCAGCTCATGGCACTTGGCCTGTGGAGGCTGGTATAATGAAGAATCTCCCAGTACCGCTGCTTCTCGGCCGAGACTGGCCAGGGTTTGACCGCCTGCTCGCCGCCGCCGCCCAACCCGCCAGCCCGGAGGGGAACCGTCGTCGCCGCCGGCAGCCACGAAGACCTCGCCACCGGCTGGCCCTGCTAGCTTCGGACAGCGGGAGAGATGGTGAGTCCCCCTCTCAAAATACTAACCTATTTTTTGATGTGTTCCAGCAGGCTGGTGAGGGGGGCTCTTTTGCCAGAGAACAGCGGGAGGACGATCGTCTAAAACAGTGTTTCTCAACGGGGGCGGTACCGCCCCCCAGGGGGCGTTGGGAGAGCCTCGGGGGGCGCTGAAAGCAATAATTTTGAAAGGGGGGCGCTGAGGTGGTTTTGGGGGGCGTTTGGTTAAGACGAGTTCAAACCGAATATGTTTGAGCTAAAACTTGCAGAAGAAAATGGTCTGCCACATCCTAATGCCATTTCTACACTGGATGCATCAAAGCGCACTTTCTGTATTCTATTTGTCGACTTGTCTGCAGCATAAGCGCGAGGAATGCGTTTACTGTAGCGCTCGCGCTCAGTTACTGAATGACTCATTATAACGGGAGCTACGTGCTTTAACGCAACTTGATGTGCCGTTCGCGGCCAGTGTAGCAGTATACGTTCGTATACGTTATTTCGTATTCGTAATCCTAAAAATTCGTCACGCACAGAAACCTTGCACACTGAGTCCGACGAAATAGAACGATGTTGTCCACTGACTGAGAAACAGATACAGAGGAGTGAGGGAATACTTTTAAGGCGCACCTCCTTATTAATAAACTGCGGGATTATCCCGGGTAATTCAGAGTTTATTTCAGGATGTCAGTAATCTTTGATGCTTTGCTAGCATTACTGGAGCCACATAATATTAAGAAGACCACAATTTTTTGCGAACTCAGCGTACAAGGACCTTTACAGTGCTTTGAGCTGCGGGACAAAGTGAATGAACTTGACAGACGGCGTTCGCTTGTACGGTGGCTCTGAACTGTCAAAACACCTCTCAAAATGCTTGCTACAGATGCGAAAAACGCAAAAAATCAAACCCGATCCGAAAAATTTGGAGGCAGTGTGCAAGTGTGATTAACATAACGTGAGGTATTTATTTTTTAACGTGCGAAAAATTCGGACTCAATGTGTGCAATGACCTTAAGTGTTAGCTGGCTGCTAGTTTACAACAATAGTCACGGTCAAGCATGAGATGCTTTTCAAAGAATGTATTCAAAGCTCACAAATAACAGCCCAGCCTATTTTTTACTGCAAGTTGCTTTTTTGCTCCTTGGGAAACTAATGATAATGATATTTCTTGCCCGGTCAAATCAAATATGTCATGAATGTCATGTGGCATTCAATTACATATAGGCCTATTTGAAATAAAAGTATGTACATGCTAATGTGGGCTGTTATATTTGGGTTTAGATAGGTTACATGCTTTTAAAATAGCCTAAATATTATAAATAAAATATACATTACTATTAAAAAAGGCAAATAAGATTTTTTTAATGGATGAATGAACAAAGGTTGCATTTGTTTGTTTTAAAAAATATATATACCATTAAAAAAGCTTTTTTAATTGAATATATTTTAAATGTGTTTTCCTATTACTCTAGTTTTCAGTGTCACATGATCTTTCAGAAATCATGCTGAATTACAAAAAAAAAAAAGAATATGTAATTTGATCTCTTTAACATTTATTAATTAACTGAAGTACAAAGAAACAAATTCCAATGTTTACACTGGCCAATATATTTTTGTTAATATAAACAAATTTTGAGCCACGATCTAGCTTTGCTTGCAAAGACTGAGAAGCTCCTTTTATACCCAAAGATGATCCCCTCTCCTATTACCAATTCACCTGCCTCCTGTCAACTGTTTCAAAACAGTTGAGCTTATTCTATAATAAGCTTTTCACTTTTATTTTTCTTCTGCCCCAATTGTTTTGGAGTGTGTTGCACTTTTGTGACTTTTCTTTTCTTTGTAATGTTGTCAATTAAATAAAAGTGAAATAGAATTAACAAATCATAGATTTTATCATTTTACAAAACGTCCCAACTTTTAGTGTTGCACTTAGTTTTCTTTAAGGTATTTGTAAGCAAACTTTTAAATATTCTAAAAATTGTGAAATATATTAAAGTAGAGTTTACATTTCTTCCATTTGCATGTGTAAATGTGGTATTACCCACAAAATTAACCATGTCTACTATCTCAGAAAAAAGGGAATTCAATATATTCTCAAAAAGCAGGGTATTTTCCAAGGGATATTTTTTATTTTATTTTTTTACTGAAAGCTAATTGAAAATATCCAAACATAACACAGCAGTAAAAAAGGGTGTTCAAGAGTTCCAGAAATGGAAGAACAAACTAAAATCACTTATGTAAAAATGTCCTTTTGGATATGTTCTAAACAGGAATTTTTATTTAGGCCTAGTGTTTTTTTAAATTTGGGGCAATAAAGTATATCAGCATCTCAAAAACACTAAAGCTGTAGCAATAAAAATCACCAATTTGCTAAAAACTGCAAATTAATGTTATTTTTTTATATATATATATATATATGTATAATTTACTGTAAAAAAAAAAATGCTCAATTCAATGCATCCTTAAATTAATTTCGTAAAAATTGTAATGACCCCATACATTTGAATTGCTATAAATATAATAACAGTCCTATTATAAACACAAAACACTAATAACAATCAATTTTAATATTCATTGAGGACAATTAGACTACGATTTATTTGATGGGGGGCGGTGAGGGACCTGAATAATGGGTAGGGGGGCGCTGGACCAAAAAAGGTTGAGAACCACTGGTCTAAAACATTGCTGGGGTCAAGTCCGCGCTATAGATGATAAGGACGTCCTCCCACGGCCCCATCCTCTCCCGCACTTCATTGTCCGAAGGGGCCTGCTATACTGCGTGGCTCAGCGACGGGGGGAGGAGAAGGAGCTTTTGGTGGTCCCCCGTTCCAAAACGGAGACTATTCTGGAGCTTGCACACTCTCACCCAATGGCAGGCCATCTCGGGGCTGCAAATACCACTCAGCGGATCAGAGATCGGTTCCACTGGCCGGGCCTAGAGGCAGAGGTGAAGAGATTCTGCCAGGCGTGTCCCACCTGCCAACGCACCGCGCCTGGATCTCCTCCCCCCAGCCCGCTCATTCCTTTGCCCATAATTGAGGTGCCCTTCGAGCGCATCGGACTGGATCTTGTGGGGCCGTTGCCTAAGTCTGCCCGGGGTCATGAACACATCCTCGTCATCGTCGATTACGCCACCCGGTATCCAGAAGCAGTCCCCCTGCGGAAAGCTACGGCGAAGGCCATCGCCCAGGAGCTGTTTCTGTTGGCCAGCCGGGTGGGTATTCCAGCGGAGATACTGACTGACCAGGGGACACCATTCATGTCCCGGCTAATGGCTGACCTCTGCCGGCTGCTGCGGGTGAAACGGTTGAGGACGACGGTCTACCACCCACAAACTGACGGGCTCGTGGAACGATTTAATCAAACCCTCAAACGGATGCTCCGAAGAGTCGCTGCCGAAGACAAACGGGATTGGGACCTTATGATCCCCTACGTCCTTTTTGGCATCCGTGAGGTGCCCCAGGCCTCAACCGGTTTCACCCCCTTCGAGCTCCTGTTCGGCCGCCAGCCACGGGGCCTCCTGGATGTCGCTCGGGATAGAGCCCTGCACGGGCCTTAAATCTAAGCCCTAGCCCGGCCCTGGCCCGAAACGCACAGGCTGTAGCCCGGCCCGTGTCCGACAGCTTATCAAAAATTTTGGCCCGAGTCCGACCCGAAGCCCGTTTTTTTTTTCCGCCAAACAGCTTATACTGTTACAGCCATTAAAATAGACCAGATTCGTATTTAATAGAAAGTTTATGTTTTTTCGTTTTGTTTTTTTTATCAGAACAATTTAGAGAAATGTTTGGAATTTTTTGTTTGTTTGTTTGTTTGTTTGTTTGTTTTTTAAATGTAAGTTTTAGTTTTTTAAGTGACATCGATATCCAAGCGGTATGTGGTCCACAGTGAGTTTACTCAATTTAACCTATATATCAAATCAACACTTGACTAGTCTACAATGCAATCCACAGATATAAAACAAACATCAATATATCACAATGTTAGATTTAAAGTTTATTATCACCATCTCAGAACAAAGGCATTTCAAACTGGGCAGGCAGCTCTGCTGCGCAAAACCGGAACATGCAAAGTCGCAGTGGTAAAGTAAACGAATAATGAACAAATATATAAAGAATAAATAATAATATAGAAAACTTCAAAAACACAACTTTACCACGTGGCTGAAAATCTCTGTGCTGCGCAGAGTATGTAAGCGGAGTGGAGCGGCAACAATTTCCCCCCGCGCTCCTTGCATTTATTAATCGCTCTGCTCCAGCTCCACTCCTCGCTCACTGATATCAGAAACACCGCTCCGCGTCAAAAAATAAATAAATAAGTATGTGTGAAATGTAACAGTCCTGTTCATAAAATATAATAAAATAAAATAACAGGAGATTTTCAAACATAGTGTGCAATATTTGTTCCGACCAGCGACCACAGCTGATAATTGTCAGCATTAAAAGAGTATGCTGCTTTATCCAGTGCAAAGTTTGTAATGAAAATAATACGTTTTCGTCAGTTATTTTACCTACAGATCACACTATTTCTGATTTGAGTGATCCATCTCTATCAAGCTGAACATGTTTAACATATGATTTCCTGCTCAATGTGCAGTTATATTATGGACCATTGGCATGAATTGTACTCATGATGGAGCGGTGGTGGAGCGCTCTTGAAGAGAGTGAAAACCATGACGCTCCGACTTTTAAAAAAATCCGCTCTTTCCTCCATTCAAAATCACACCGCTCCACTCCGCGCTCCGCTCATACTCTGCTATGCGCGAGTTAGGCATCACTGGCGCTTCCGGGGACGCACGCATTAAATCTCATTAAACTTTTTTTTTTATTATTTTTTTTCTAAAGCAGGCCCGAAGCCCGATATGCGTGCAAGTTATGACGTGAAAATTGGCCCGAAGCCCGGCCCTAGGGGCAAAAAAAAGTCGGGCCCCGACGGGCTCGGGCTCAAATGCAGGGCTCTAGCTCGGGAGGCTTGGGAGCAGCAGCCGGCCCCCCACCGCACGGTCATCGAGCATGTAAAGCAGATGAGGGAGAGGATCGACCGGGTCATGCCGTTAGTCCGGGAACACCTCAGCAAAGCACAGCAGGCCCAACAACGCCACTACAATCGGGCAGCCCAACCACGGGAATTCCAGCCGGGAGATAGGGTGATGGTTCTGGTCCCCACCTCCGCCTGCAAGTTTCTGGCGTCCTGGCAGAGCCCCTATACGGTGGTAGAGAAGGTCGGCCCAGTGACTTACCGCCTGCGTCAACCAGGGCGAAGACAGGCGGAACAACTATACCATATTAACCTGCTGAAGAAGTGGCAAGGGACCCAGGAACAGGTAGCGGCCCTTAGTCTCACCGATCCCGTGGTTGTAGACATGAACCCCCATCTGTCGGCTGCCCAGAAGAGCGAGCTGCAGCACCTGGTCAGTCAGTTCGAGGATGTGTTTTCCTCCCAACCTGGGCAGACCAACATCGTCCAACACGACATCAAAACGCCCCCTGGAGTGATCGTCAGGCAACGGCCCTACCGAGTTCCGGAGGCTCGTCGGCAGGCTATTGAGGAGGAAATTCAACAAATGCTGAAGTTGGGGGTGATCGAACCATCCCGCAGCCCATGGTCCAGCCCCATCGTGATGGTACCCAAGCCGGATGGCACCCTCCGCTTCTGCAACGATTTCCGCCGTCTAAATGAAGTCTCCGAGTTCGACGGTTATCCCATGCCTCGGGTAGATGAGCTACTGGACCGGCTGGGGAGGGCCCGGTACATTTCCACTCTCGACTTGACGAAAGGATACTGGCAAGTTCCACTCACCGCCGCCGCCAAGCCGAAAACAGCGTTCTCTACTCCAAGTGGGCATTGGCAATACCGGACCCTCCCCTTCGGCTTACACGGAGCACCCGCCACATTCCAGCGGATGATGGATATTCTCCTGAGACCCCACCAAGCGTATGCAGCCGCCTACCTGGATGATGTCGTGGTGCATTCCGAGGCATGGGATGAACACCTGGAACGTCTGCGGAGGGTGCTCTCGGAGCTCCGGCGGGCTGGACTAACCGCCAACCCCCGCAAATGTCATCTAGCCCTTTCTGAAGCGAAGTACCTGGGCTTCCAAGTTGGCCGAGGGCTCATCCGGCCCCAGGACAAAAAGGTGGAGGCCATACTCACCGCTCCCCAGCCCCAGACGAAGACCCAGGTACGAGCTTTCTTGGGGTTGGCGGGGTACTATCGCTGTTTCATCCCCAACTTCTCCTCTTTAGCCGCCCCCCTGACAGACCTGACCAGGAAGGGGCAGCCCGAGAAGATACGATGGACGACGGCCACCGAGGAGGCGTTCACCAAACTCAAGACGGCCCTTACCTCGACGCCAGTACTCCGCGCCACCGACTTTCGCTGCCCCTTCCTGCTGCAGACGGATGCTTCCGACACCGGACTCGGAGCCGTGTTGTCACAAGTCCAGGAAGGTGAGGAGCATCCCATTATTTATATCAGCAGGAAGCTGTCCTCGGCCGAGAAGAACTATGCCGCCGTAGAGAAGGAAGCCCTGGCCATCAAGTGGGCGGTCCTGGAGCTGCGGTATTACCTCCTCGGCCGCAAGTTCACCCTGGTGACCGACCATGCCCCCCTGCAGTGGATGGCCCGGGCTAAAGACACCAACGCCAGGGTGACTCGCTGGTTCCTCGCACTCCAGGACTTCCACTTTGAAGTTCGTCACCGTGCCGGGGCTGCCAACGCCAACGCAGACGGGCTCTCACGGATATGGACAGCTTTTGCAGGTCTGTCAGGGGTCATTCCCCACCCACCCCCTATCTCTCCCCTACTGTCTTCTTTCGTTCCTAGGGCCAGAACGACGCTTAGGGGGGGGGGGATGTGACGAGTGTCTCTGGGCTCATCAGCGTCGCCCTGGCAACCAACAAGCAACACCTGCACGTCCTCATCGCAGGCCGATCGGTCCCAGCTGCCGCTCATCACCACACAGCTTAAGAAGCCGCTGTCGCTCTCAGTCAAGCAGACTAACGTCTCAATGCTGATCGCTTTGCGTCTAACATTGTCTCTCTTTGTCGTACAGAAGGCAGCGAATGACCGACGGCCTGAACCCGCACGCCTGGACACGCCCTTCACAGACACGAGGACCACACGGACACACAAAGCCTGATCGCACCGAGCACCCCACTTCTCTGCACTTTCTGTTAAAGTACACAAATAAATCCACCCTCCGGGGCCATTGCATTGAGCTGCCTTGTTGTGTGATTTCTCAACCGTGACAGTGTGCAATAATGACGTCCAAAAAACATAAAAAGTGAACATTCATAAGATGTCTTTTAAAACATGTTTTTATTGCTGACCAAGCCACATCATTAGTTTAAAATGACAAGAGATTACTTAATGTTTAATGAGTTTTTCAGCAGAATATTAACATATTTACAAGCTGATATAAATACATTATAATAGTTAAACTCAAAGTCCACTACACTGGAAATAAACAAAAATGCCTTACAGTACTCATACAAAAGTCCTCAGTTATTTTCCATCAAATCTAATTAAAGAAACACAGAAATAAACAAATGACATGAGATTACTTAAGACAAGAGGAAACTTATGTTCTTCAGCAAAAAAAAAAAAAAAAAACCCAAGCTGAGAGAACTAAATTATAATATTTAATTAAACTAATAGTTCATTTAAAAAAAAAAATTGGTCTGACATGGGGGGGAGGGGAGGGACTGTAAAGTAATGCAACAGTCCTTAGTTAGTGTCCACCCCTGTGTGCCATCCATCTCCATTCCTCCCCGGGGCATGTTTGAGATGTTCTGAGGCATGATGCTTTATTGTCGCCTCTGTAACTTCTTTGTTCCATGTCATGACTGCAGCTGCAAGAGTAGAACGAAAACAAAAATTACAAACATGTAAAGAAAACCAGTGTACATTACACTGCAGTATGAATGTTCAGTTAGTATTTTTATGTGAAAACATTAAGATCTGCTAAAATCTCTCCCGTCAAGAAATCAAATAAAAAGGAAGCACTATGCAGAATGCAAATACTGCAAAATAGCAATAGGAGGAGGCTGGCACAACATCCAATTTCTCTCAATAACTCACAGATTTTTAGACTTGTCTCTAATGTTCCATTTTTTTTCGCTGACCCAAGTTAATCATTCTATATAACAGACCTGTACAGACCTTTATATGTAACTTTACTCACAGAAAAATCACAGGAAAATCTTATATGAGTGAGTTGGTGTTAAAATGGCATGGTTAAAACGGAGAAAATGCTGAGTACCCTTAATTGCTTCATAAGTTTTATTCTGCTTCTTTCCCTTCCCCTTCATATTTAGTTTTGCCATCAACTGGTTGGTAAAGAGCCTAAAAAACAAATGCACCATTTAAATTAACATTAAATGGATGGTTCACCCAAAAATTATACGATTCTCATAGTTTTTCGTCTTAAATAGTTTGAAATGAGTTTATTTCTTCTTCTAAACATGACGGTTATTTTGAAGAATGTAGGTAATCAAACATTTGCTGGTCCTTAGTCATTTCCTTAGGTGTTTTTTTTTTTTTTTTTGTCAATGTGGACTAGCAACTGTTTGGTTACCCACACTTAAAGTATAAATATATTTTATTTCTTCACCACAAAAAAGGGCAAACTGTGAGAAGAAATGTAACAGGATTGTCAAGTTCTGTGTGTTGGGATACTGTTGCAAATACCTGTCAAGAACTTTGTGGACACAATCCCTCACTTCTTTCCCTCCAATTCTTGCAAGTTGCAACACCTTTAAAGAGAGGGGTTAATATTCCTGTCATGTTAGAAAACATTAGACTCTAACTGGCTTCACTGATATATGACAGAAGAATATTGATAAATAAAACAGAGCTTAAGATTAGACCACTTCCAGAGTGTGTCTCGTAAATCATACCAGGGACATTTGGCCTACTGTAACACTTTTGTTCGTTCCCCTGTTTGTTTGCCTTGTTTTCCCTCTGGACTTTTAATTGAACTTTATCTCCCACGATCCTTTGTATGGCTTCCCACCATCTTTGATTTGCTCCACACCTGTTTGCAATCCCCAGTTCATTTGTCCCGCACCTGATCCCTATTATCCTCCACTATTTAAGTCTGTCTGTTTGTTCAGTTATTGGTTGGTTAGAGTTGTGAATCTTGCTGTCATTTTTATGTGTTTTTTTCTGTTGATGTATATTGTTTGATTAACCTGTTTTGTTCCATTGGACTTATTAAATCATCTTTACACTCTTTCTACTTGTAACACCGTCCCTCTGTTATCGTATGCTACATCTACATATTGCAGCATAACACTTCTGCTTGGTTCATGTCTTCTATAATCCGGGTCTTACATAAATAATTGCATAGGGTTGCACAATTTTGGGAATAATCAGGTGTAAAACAGAACAATACACAATATATTAAGTACAAAAGCATGGAAAATGTAAATAATGTGTGTCATATACACTGTAAAGTGTTGTCTATACTGTTCAAGAGATTTATTGCCTGAAGGAAAAAATGTTCCTGTGCTCGGCTGTTCTGGTGCTCAGAGCCCAGCAACAGTTTGAATAGGGAGTGTGCTGGGTGCGAGGGGTCCAGAGTGATTTTGCCACCCCTTTTACTCACTCTGGATTAGTATAGTTCTTGGAGAGTGGGAGGGTCGTACCTGGGATTTGCTCAGCAGTCTGGACTGCACTGCAATCACCTAAGGTCTGATTTGGTAGCTGAGGTAGTTATGAGTGCACATTCGGTGACTGCAGCGTAGATCAGTGGGGCAGGTTGAGCTTCCTCAGCTGGCGAAGGAAGTACAACCTTAGCTGGGCCATTTTCACAATGGAGGTAATGTGAATGTCCCACTTCATGGTGGTGCCCAGGAATCTGTTAGACGTTTAGATACTGAACCAGATGTGCATGTCCACAGACGTACAAAAAATGTCCCCGTTAGACGTCAGATACCGAACCAGATTTGCACGTCCACAGACCTACAAAAAAAGTCCCAGTTAGACGTCAGATACCGAACCAGATTTGCACGTCCACAGACGTACAAAAAATGTCCCCGTTAGACGTCAGATACCGAATCAGACTTGCACGTCCACAGACGTACAAAAAAAGTCCCGGTTAGACGTCAGATACTGAATCAGATTTGCACGTCCACAGACCTACAAAAAAAGTCCCGGTTAGACGTCAGATACTGAATCAGACTTGCACATCCACAGACGTACAAAAAATGTCCCCGTTAGACGTCAGATACTGAATCAGACTTGCACGTCCACAGACGTACAAAAAATGTCCCCGTTAGACGTCAGATACCGAATCAGACTTGCACGTCCACAGACCTACAAAAAAAGTCCCGGTTAGACGTCAGATACTGAATCAGATTTGCACGTCCACAGACCTACAAAAAAAGTCCCGGTTAGAAGTCAGATACTGAATCAGACTTGCACATCCACAGACGTACAAAAAATGTCCCCGTTAGACGTCAGATACTGAATCAGACTTGCACGTCCACAGACGTACAAAAAATGTCCCCGTTAGACGTCAGATACTGAATCAGACTTGCACGTCCACAGACCTACAAAAAAAGTCCCGGTTAGACGTCAGATACTGAGTCAGACTTGCACGTCCACAGACGTACAAAAAATGTCCCCGTTAGACGTCAGATACTGAATCAGATTTGCACGTCCACAGACGTACAAAAAATGTCCCCGTTAGACGTCAGATACTGAATCAGATTTGCACGTCCACAGACGTACAAAAAATGTCCCCGTTAGACGTCAGATACTGAATCAGACTTGCACGTCCACAGACGTACAAAAAATGTCCCCGTTAGACGTCAGATACTGATTCAGATTTGCACGTCCACAGACCTACAAAAAAAATCCCGGTTAGACGTCAGATACTGAATCAGATTTGCACGTCCACAGACCTACAAAAAAAGTCCCGTTTAGACGTCAGATTTTGAACCAGATTTGCACGTCTACAGACGTACAAAAAATGTCCCCGTTAGACGTTTAGACACTGAACCAGATTTGCACGTCCAGTAGACTTCTAAAAGTGGTTCTGCACCGACAGACGTTATACAGACATTATTTGAACGTCTCTCTGACGTCACGTGTTTGCTGGGCTGTTTTAAACTCCAGTCGCGCAGATGGGGAACGATGTAACACTGTGTTACAATATTCCCCGCTGTTATTAAACTATGCTATTCTATGACATAAGCGGTGCAATTTACACTATTTACTTCTAAGGATTTTGATAAGATACCTCAAGAAACAGGTGAATAAAAGCTGACAATCAATGTTTAATGTTCAGAAGTTATTATTTCAAGAAATGTAAAGCATTTGGCTGGTTTATGTGTGTGGTGTTCTATGAGAGCTGTGTGTGGAGGAGTGGAGTGTTCTTCTGAATGTCTAAATGTGTTTCATCTATCTGTCCACATTGTTTTGAACTAGTGTACAGCTGTGTGTTGCGATCAAAGCCGTTCAAAGCATTATTGCGATGTGTTCATTTTCAAACTCCAAAATTCGATTATTTTTATTTTTTTAAAAAACATCATTACTTCATTTGAAAAAGTTAACACATGTATTTTACTGACAAAATATTTTAGTTTGTTGTGTATATTTATTTCATTCGATCAGATAACATTTGAAGCTGTCATATGGTCGTGTTACAACGTGCCCCTCAGATGTTACAATGTACCCCACCTAGGGGGCATGTTGTCACGTTTCACTTCCTTTCTTTTGAGGTAAATAACGAAAAACGTATACACTGTAAATGTGAAACAAAGTGATATATTTGTACTAGACAAGTGTGAAAATAATGTGGATAAAATGTACTCTGAACCCCAAGTGGATTTACATAAACCGCGAAATTCAAAAAGTGTTAGGTTGTACCCCGCTCTCCCCTACATTAGCCTACATTAAAAATCACACACATTAGCAAACCGTTTAAAGGATATTGTTGGAGCCATTAATGGTAAAACTTTACTTGGCCACTGGGTGGCAGTGTGAAACAATATAATTGTAGCACCATTGTAAGACTCAGGTGTGTGTGTGTTGGTAATTAGGAAGCACACAGTTTTTGACCGCACAGCAGAGTAGCGTGTAGTGCTGGATTATGATCTTTTTAATGTCGTCAAGGTATGGACTTTAATGGTAAATATTTGTCAACAAGGAATACTCACAGCAAGTTGTTTGAGAAAATCGCTATTGGAGCACAAAAATAAAGAGACATTAGTTTGCATCTATTTCCGCTTGCATGGACTCTGTTTGTACGCGTTCTAAACTTGCTCACTTAATTATCAACGGCAGCGGCTTAATGGAAAGCTGTTACACAAAGTCAAAAACTGTGCTTCACTAGTGAGTATGGAAACTTGCTTCCAGTGGCCCGTGCGTGGGTACGGCATGTGAACGCCACTTTGTTATGGTGGAGCATCGTTTGATTCGTCGCTGGATTAAAGTCAACACGTTCGCTTCGGACAGAAGGACGTCATTTGCTTGGATAAAGGCTTCTTGTTTCTGCAATTGAGGACATCACTTCGTCAAGACGCCTTGGATTTAAATTTTGGATTTGACTCGTTTGGAACGTATTTCTTCGGATTTGCTGCATGGTCGTGGACGCTGCACGGTCGTTTCTTCAGGTCCGATAAACTGGATCATAGGTATGTTTGTTGCAACATTATTACAATGGCCATAGGAAATTCTGTGTGCACACAATAAGGTTAAGCGTAATTCCAATGCATTGGTTGCCAGTGACTTTCTGACTGAAATTGCTCATCTGGGGTTAATTCTGTTTGTTCACAACTGTTTGCAAAATGGAAAATGAAAAAAGTATGAATTCTGATGGGGTTATTGTGACAGATCAAGGTTTGCCTGGTGTTGATGAGTCTGAAAGAGAAAAAAGACCAGTTAAATTAACAGCTAAAGCTTTGGTAGAAAAACTTGACACCTTGCAAAAATTAAGAAAGTCAAAGTTAAATAAGGCTCAGAAACTAAAAGAATCAATTAATAGGTTAATATGTGAGGACAAAGAATATGAACCTGAGGTACGTTTGGCTTTTGAAGATTTTAAGAGGTTGTGTTCAGAGGCTAAAGACACTCATGAGTCACTATTGGTTATCTTACCGGTTGATGAGGCTGAAAAACATGAAATATGGTTCAAAGCAAAGATGATATCAAACAATGATTTCTTGGACCGGGTAAATAAATGGTTAACAGACAAGCCAGAATGTCAGAAAATATCTGAAGAGTGTAACTTGGAGATTGAGGTTGGTCCTGGAGACAGTGTCTCAAATGTGTCTTGTACTACCTCCAGACGTAGTAAACGCAGTTCACGCAGCAGTAGCACGAGTTCTTCTGTATCATCTGCATGTATTCAAGCAGAGGCGGAAAAGGCCGCACTTCTTACACGGGCTGCTGCACTGAAGGCTAAACATGCCATTGAAGTTCAGGAGGAGGAATTGAGACGGAAAAAGGAGCAATTAGAATTGGATGCTCAAATAGCAGCTTCAGTAGCGAAGATCACGGTGTTGCAAAGGTCTGATAATCAAAGCAAATGTTCACACAGTTCCCGTTCAAAATCAAAGAAGAGCGAAAAAAGTGTGGTCAATGCAACTGATAACCTCAATTTTGATTCTTCTCAGTCAAAATGTTTGAATCCCAATGCAAATGAATATGTGCCTGTGAATTCAATGCCGGTGGATGCAACTGGAGCAGCTGGTGTCTCTGTTTCTCAAGTCGTAATGGAGGATCATAGGAAAGGATGGAACGATCAACAAATATTCCATGCATCTGAACAATCTACTCTTCATTATCCTGCTCAAATGCCACATGATAACTTAGGAATTCATCATGGTACTCACGTTCTTCCTCCTCCGAGTGATCCCTTGCTTGATGTTCTGAAAAGACAAGAGGAATTAACAACTTACCTTGTTCAACAGCAAGCAAATCCTCGTGTTCTACCAAAAAGGGAGATTCCAGTCTATGATGGTGACCCATTACAATATATTTCATTTATTAGAGCATTTGAACATGGCATTGAGCAGAAAACAACCAATGAAAAAGATAAATTGTATTTCCTTGAGCAGTTTACAAGGGGGCAGCCTAAAGACCTGGTCCGCAGTTGCCAATATATGGCCCCAGATAAAGGCTTTGCTTTGGCCAAAAAGTTACTAAAGGAACATTTTGGTGATGAATTTAAGGTATCTACTGCTTATATGGAGAAAGCTTTGGGTTGGCCCACTTTGAAGGCTGAAGATGTGCAGGGATTACAGGCTTATGCCTTGTTTTTGCGTATATGTTGCAACACAATGGATGAACTGTCATATATGCAAGAACTTAACATGCCTAGCAACATGAAAATGGTTGTATTGAAGTTACCTTACAAGCTGAGAGAGCAATGGAGAGCTAAGGCTTGTGAGATTATGGAGTCTGGTCATGGCAGGGCAAGGTTCTATGATGTTGTTGAGTTCATTGAAAAACAGGTTAAGATGGCATCTGATCCTGTGTTTGGAGACATCCAAGACAAGCGTGGCACAGGTATATCCAGAGGTCAAACCCGCAAACCCTTTATGAGAAATAGTTTTGCCACTGATATTGCTGCTTCTGTTCCAGCTAAGAAGTCTAGCAATGCTTCATCACAGCAAAGATTTTGTTCTGTGTCGACGTCTAATGAAAACTGTTTGTTTTGTACAAACCAACATCCACTGGAAAGGTGTTTTGCATTGAAGAAAAGGACCCAACGAGACAAGATCGAATTCCTGAAAGCCAAGGGAATTTGTTTTGGTTGTTTAAAGACTGGACATTTGAGTAAGGAATGTGAGCATCGTCTGAATTGTGACATTTGTGGAAAAACACACCCCACAATCCTGCACATATATCACAAAGAGGTAACTGTAAAGGAGCCGGAGGAGAAACGCAAGGTAGTATCTGTTCAAACTTGTGGTCACACAGGGGCCGGGACTGAAAGGAGTTTGATGTCCATTATACCAGTCCAAGTCAAAGCAGTTAAAAGTAACAAAGTAATGCAGACATATGCTTTTCTGGACCCGGGAAGTTCTGCCACCTTTTGTTCAGAGCACTTAAAGAATGAGTTGAATCTGAATGGAAAGAAAGTCAACATTCTCCTTCGCACCATGGGTCAGGAACAGTCTGTGTCTTGCAGTGTTGTTAACGGACTGGAAATCAGTGGTATATGCACCAATCATTTCTTCCCACTTCCTGCCGTCTATACACAGCAAAAGATGCCTGTTAACTCTCAGAACATCATTACTCAAGAGGAGTTATCCAAGTGGTCATACTTGGACAAGGTAAAGATACCGTACATTCAAGCAGGTGTTGATTTACTGATTGGAACTAATGCTGCTAATGTAATGGAACCATATGAAATAATAAACAGTCATGGTAATGGGCCATTTGCCATTAAGACCCTATTGGGATGGGTTGTCAATGGGACTGTGGAGGAAAACGGTGACCATAAGAATGAAGAAGGGCATTCTGTTGTTAATGTTAACAGAATTTCAGTTGTTAAATTGGAAGAGCTGCTTAACAATCAGTTTAATCATGATTTCAGTGAAAGGACTGCTGAAGAAAGCGAAATGTCAAGGGAAGATCTTCGGTTCATGAGCCTAATGGACAACACAGTCACGTTCCAGGATGGACATTACAGCCTAAGATTACCATTCAAGACTGATGTCATACTACCTGATAACCTCTGTGTTGCTAAGCAACGACTGCATGGTCTAAAAAGGAAATTGGAAAGAAACCAAGAGTTTTGTGCAAAGTATACAAATTTTCTTGCTGATGTTATAAACAAAGGCTATGCTGAGAAGGTACCAGATCATCAACTTGATCGTGTGGATGGCAAAGTTTGGTACATTCCTCATCACGGGGTGTTTCATCCCAAGAAGGGATCATTAAGAGTTGTGTTTGACTGTGCGGCAACATACAGAGGAACATCACTTAATAGTCAACTGTTGCAAGGTCCTAATCTTACCAATTCTTTGGTGGGTGTATTGCTGAGATTCAGGCAAGAACCAATAGCTTTCATGGCGGACATAGAAGCAATGTTCCATCAAGTTAAAGTGGCTGTGGAGGATGTAGATTTTCTTCGTTTCTTGTGGTGGCCTGGTGGAGAATTGACTAAAGAGCCCATTACATACAGGATGACAGTTCATCTTTTTGGAGCGGTGTCTTCTCCAAGCTGCGCATGCTATGCCTTGAAACAAACAGCAAAGGACAATGAAGCTGACTTCCCATTAGAAGTGATTGAAACGATCAACAATAACTTCTATGTTGATGATTGTTTGAAGAGTGTCTCCTCTGAGGAAGTGGCTATTTCTATGGTTAAAAATCTCACCTCTCTATGTCAGAAAGGAGGTTTTCGTTTGACAAAGTGGATCAGCAATAGTCGCAAGGTGTTGCAGTCAGTCTCTGAGGAAGACCGAGCCAAGGATATACAGCAGCTGGATCTAGATCGAGATAAGTTGCCCGTTGAAAGAGCTTTAGGTCTGCAATGGAGTGTGGAAGCTGACTCTTTTCAATTCAAGATTTCCTTGAAAAATCAACCTTGTACAAGGCGAGGCATTCTGTCTGTGGTAAGCTCTGTCTATGATCCTTTGGGGTTTCTTGCTCCACTTATTCTGCCTGCTAAAATGCTTTTACAGGAGTTGTGCAGACAGACTTTAGGCTGGGATGACGATATACCATCACTTTTCCAAAGACAATGGAACCTTTGGATTTTTGAGTTGGCCAAAGTTGCAGAGTTCCAGGTGCACAGATGTTTTAAACCCATGGATTTTGGACTGCCCACTCATGCTTGTTTACATCACTTTGCTGATGCTTGTGAAGCTGGTTATGGCACAGTTTCTTATTTGAAGATGCTGAACAGTGCAAACATGGTACATGTAGCTTTCTTGCTGGGTAAGTCCAGAGTAACACCGTTGAAACCTGTGACCATACCTCGTTTGGAACTTACAGCGGCTGTCCTGGCAGTCAAGGTTGACATCATGTTGAAGAAGTTGTTGCAATTTCCTTTGGAAGATTCAGTCTTTTGGACCGATAGTACAACTGTCCTCAATTACATTAAGAACGAGGACAAACGGTTTCATACTTTTGTCGCTAATAGAGTGTCTTCTATAAGAGACACAACGCAACCTCAACAGTGGAGATATGTACCCTCTAAAGAAAATCCTGCAGATGATGCATCCCGGGGGTTGAAAGTGGAATCTTTTCTGGGCAATAAGCGATGGATTGATGGTCCCAGTTTTCTCTGGAAGCCGAATGACAGACAGTTCCTCCCAAGGGATTCGACTTTGACTGATGATGACCCTGAAGTAAAAAAGGAGTTAAAGGTAAATGTTGTGATCTTGCAGAATGAACACAATGCTACAAGTAAACTTCTTCATTACTTCTCAGATTGGAAACGTCTTAAAGTTGCAGTGGCCTGGATTTTGAAACTGCGGAAACTTCTGCTAGAATTAAGTCGTAAACGACAGCAGTTGCAGTTGTCTTTGGAGCAAATTGACAGTGTTGTTGTAGATGCAAAATTACAGGAATTTAAAGCATCTCTGGGCAGACAAAATGTAACTGTTGAGGATCTGTACAAGGCAGAAGTTAGCATCATTTGTTTCAGCCAACAGGAACAATTTCAAGAGGAAATTGCTGTGATCATGGATGGAAGCGTTGTTAAAAGAAACAGTTCTGTTTATAGTTTGGATCCGCTGTTGCGTGATGGTCTGCTGCTAGTGGGAGGAAGACTTTGTAAGTCAGCCATGCCAAGCGAAAGGAAACATCCCATCTTGTTATCAAAAGATCAACATGTGTCACATCTCATACTTCGAGACATTCATGAACAACTAGGTCATGGTGGCAGAAATCTGATGCTTTCCAAGCTTCGGTGTAAGTACTGGATTACAAATGCCAACTCTGTTGCCAGAAAGATAATTTCCAAGTGCGTGATTTGTAGACGCTATAAGGGAAGGCTGGGTGAACAGAAGATGGCAGACCTTCCAGTAGAAAGGATCACCCCTGATTTACCACCTTTTACTAATGTAGGTGTGGATTTTTTTGGCCCTATAGAAGTAAAAAGGGGACGAAGTAAAGTTAAACGCTATGGAGTAATCTTTACTTGCATGACAAGTAGAGCTGTCCATTTGGAAGTGGCATACTCACTCGATACGGACTCATGCATCAATGCCTTGCGTAGGTTTGTTTGTCGTCGTGGACAGGTCTCTCACATGAGGTCGGATAATGGGACAAATTTCATTGGCGCTGAGCGGGAGCTAAGAGAGGCACTCGTTGCATTAAACAACGAAAAGATTAAAAGGGCCTTATTGCAAAAGGGAATTCATTGGGATTTTAATCCACCTTCAAGCTCATTATGGAGGAGTATGGGAGCGTATAATTCGAATGGTGAAACAAATTCTATGTACAGTTATTCGACAACAAACCTTGAATGATGAAGCACTGCAAACTGTCTTGTGTGAAGCAGAAGCAATTTTGAACGATCGACCCATCTCTAAACTGTCCGATGATCCTAATGATTTGGAAGCTCTTACACCAAATCACCTTCTGCTTATGAAGGGAAATCCTGCATTGCCACCTGGTTTGTTTGAACAGTCTGATGTGTATGCCAAAAGGAGATGGAGACAAGTGCAATATATTTCGGACCTCTTCTGGAAAAGGTGGGTACGCGAATACCTACCCTTGTTGCAAGAGCGACGAAAATGGAACAAGAAACATAAAAACCTTGCCGTTGGAGACATCGTGATCATTGCTGATCCTACTGCACCACGTGGCTCATGGCTTCTTGGAAAAATTGTGGAGACTTACCCAGACAATAGAGGTTTAGTTCGTTCAGTAAAAGTTCAAACTAAATATAACACCTTGGAACGTCCAGTTAATAAACTCTGTCTTCTATTAGAAGCAACATACTAAATAGGGCATGCTGTAATCTAAAAGGTGTTTAAATTTACTGTTTTATACCTTTGGTACAAAATTTGAGTTGGTATGCAAGGCTCCATTTTTTGTATGAATTTGTAATTGTTATGTCTTTATGACATAATCAATTAAGGGGCCGGTGTGTTGGAGCCATTAATGGTAAAACTTTACTTGGCCACTGGGTGGCAGTGTGAAACAATATAATTGTAGCACCATTGTAAGACTCAGGTGTGTGTGTGTTGGTAATTAGGAAGCACACAGTTTTTGACCGCACAGCAGAGTAGCGTGTAGTGCTGGATTATGATCTTTTTAATGTCGTCAAGGTATGGACTTTAATGGTAAATATTTGTCAACAAGGAATACTCACAGCAAGTTGTTTGAGAAAATCGCTATTGGAGCACAAAAATAAAGAGACATTAGTTTGCATCTATTTCTGCTTGCATGGACTCTGTTTGTACGCGTTCTAAACTTGCTCACTTAATTATCAACGGCAGCGGCTTAATGGAAAGCCGTTACAGATATAATCGAGGTCTTATATACCGGAATGTTTTTATAGCATGTTGTCGTAATGTGGTGTTAACGAAACGATTGCAACTGCAACATTTTGAGGATGTTTTGAGAATGTTGGTCAGGATCAGTTTGGAATTCACGTGGCGATCGACTGTTAAGGTCAATTCGGGTAAAAAAAAAAAATAGCCCATACGTTCAGAATTTGGTGCCTAAACAAGCATACAACCTTCTGCTTAACCTAATGTTAATGTTACGTGCAAAATCATCAATATTAAAACAATAAAAGGCTTGAACTACTTCAGTTGTTGTGTAATGAATCTAAAATATATGAAAGTCCACACTCAAAAAAAAAAATGAAATATGTGTGTTGTTTGATTAAAATAAATAGAGTATATTGAAACAAATAAAATGAATCAGTTTAAGGGATATACACAGTTATTTCAAATCAATCGAAACTAAATCCAGGGGAAATTAAATGAGCTCAATTAATTTTTGCTGAAACTACAAAAAGGAATTGAGCCGACTCAACTACTTCTTTTGTGCATGCTCAGAAGACAGGAACTTCCGGTGACCGCTTTAGCCAACGCCATTAATGTCTTACCATCCTTGTCTATATTGTGCTGATAGTTATTAAAAACTGTTCAAAACAGTCCTAGTATTGTATTTAAGCAGATATTTGACTCTTTATTTTTATATTTAAAACGAACTTGGATCACATGTATATGCAATGAAAAAATAGCTAATTCGTTTAAATGCCTGCATTCATGTGAATATTTAGACATTAACGTGGTATTTGCTTAGATTTGTCTACGCCTTATTTCGGGTCACTAAAGGGACATGGTTTGCTAGCGGTATTCTGTTACAGTACATTATAGTTAGGGCTGCAGGATAATCATTGTACGATGTATAATGTGCATCTCGTCAGTAAAGCCGGTTCTGTAATCAGCGGTAAATTCCATCAGGTGCGCGGCTCGTCTTTGATCAACGGCTCTGCGTTGTAAATGCGGCTCAATGTGACATATCGCACGATGATTATCCTGCAGCCCTAATTTACAGTACATAATGTTTCACTTTACAATCGGAGTTTGGAGAGAAGCCTGATAGAACGTATGATCACAAATTTTTAAAGTGAAAGTTTCATTTATAATTTAAAGTGACATGAAAAGTGGTTTCAGTAGCAGAACTAAACCATCCGAATCTATTTAAAAATGCATTTCATTCTGATACATTAAAAAAAAATATCATAACTATCAATTTAAGTAAATATCATTCTAATTCATTTTTGTTTTCTTTTCACAGGTTTTACAAGAGCAACATAACAAATCATTCTTGGCTTTCAGTTTTTTTCCCCATTGGGTAAGTAGTATTAGGCTAATTAATGTTATTTAATTTTAATTAATTCATGGATATTTTTAAAACATCTTTTATTACTTTCATGAAATAGAGGGAACTTTTTTATTAATGGGTACTTGGACATGCATGTTTTGGAATACAGTATATAAATGTATAATAGTATAATCAAAATCAGATTTTACATACTGATACATTTTGATACCTGTGGTTTTACAATTTCCTAATTGATTGTTGTGCTTGGTTTTCTTCCAGCTATCTGAATGTGGCTTTGTAAGGAGTGTGGAGCATGAGAGTCTAACAGGTACAAATTGATAAAACATTATAAGCTATGCCATGGTCATTATGGCAGAAATCAGCGCTATCCATGTTGTTATGCGAGTTGCCCGTGTGCTTTCCAAACATGGAATAGCCTTAAAAGTCATCTATATATAAGACATACAAATATGTATATTTGAGAATATACAGAGAATAACAGCTTCACTAGTTCGCTTTTGCATATAATAAACAGCGTAAAAGTTAAGCGTGTTTGGCATGCTGTCCGGGAGAGGGCTCCGAGCTCGGTAGTCATTCCCGAGCCCGGGGCACTCCCCCTGCCCAGGGAGAGGGGTCCGAGCTCGGCATTTGGCCCGAACCCAATAGCGCTCCCCCAAAGTGCAAAATAACTGCAGGACAGCAGCCAGATGACCCCCCAAAAAGCTTAACTTGGCTGAAGGGATGCTGGACGTTTGGAAGTAGACAGAGTGTGGGAGGAGCTTCTGCGGGCATTGCTAGAGAAGAAGCATTTTGCGGGAGTGAAACTTGAGGCAGGTGGAAATTATGAATGGTGCTCTTGAGGGAGCGGGCATAGCTGTTGCGTGGGGAAAAAAGAAGGCGGTGGCTGTAGCGGGGCTTTGCATTGCTGCGCGTATAGAAAATAAGCGGGGGCTTCAACAAGAGCCATGCGTTGCAGGGCGTGAGAGAAAAGCGGGGCGAGCACTGCTATGCCGAGCACTGCTGTGCGTAAGAGGGGCTCCAGCGGGGGCGCGCATTGCTGCGTGTATAGGGAATAGGCGGGGGCTTGAACAGGAGCCATGCGATGTTGAGCGTGACGAGAAAAGCGGGGCGAGCACTGCTATGCCGAGCACTGCTGTGCGTAAGAGGGGCTCCAGCGGGGGCGCGCATTGCTGCGTGTATAGGGAATAGGCGGGGGCTTTGAACAGGAGCCATGCGATGTTGAGCGTGACGGGAAAAGCGGGGCGAGCACTGCTGTGCGTAAGGGGGGCTCCAGCGGGGGCGCGCATTGCTGCGTGTATAGGGGATAAGCGGGGGCTTGAACAGGAGCCATGCGATGTTGAGCGTGACGGGAAAAGCGGGGCGAGCACTGCTGTGCGTAAGGGGGGCTCCAGCGGGGGCGCGCATTGCTGCGTGTATAGGGGATAAGCGGGGGCTTGAACAGGAGCCATGCGATGTTGAGCGTGACGGGAAAAGCGGGGCGAGCACTGCTGTGCGTAAGGGGGGCTCCAGCGGGGGCGCGCATTGCTGCGTGTATAGGGGATAAGCGGGGGCTTGAACAGGAGCCATGCGATGTTGCGTGTGACGGGAAAAGCGGGGCGAGCACTGCTGTGCGTAAGGGGGGCTCCAGCGGGGGCGCGCGTTGCTGCGTGTTGCTGCGTGTATTGGGGATAAGCGGGGGCTTGAACAGGAGCCATGCGATGTTGAGCGTGATGGAAAAAGCGGGACGAGCACTGTTGTGCGTAAGGGGGGCTCCAGCGGGGGCGTGCATCGCTGCACGTATAGGGGAAAAGCGGGGGCTTGAACAGGAGCCATGCGATGTTGAGCGTGACGGGAAAAGCGGGGCGAGCACTGCTGTGCGTAAGGGGGGCTCCAGCGGGAGCGCGCGTTGCTGCGCGTAGGGGAATAAGCTGGGGTTTTAACGAAGGCAGGATGTCCCAAGGAAAAGGGGCGCAAAGGGGGTGGTTGAAGCGGCTAGAGATGGCGTGGACGGGGGTGGGCTGGCGGTAGAACGGGTTGGCCGATTAGGGTTTGGTGGGTTTCCTTGATGAAAGCGCGGTCTGATCGGATATAGCTTTTGAAAGCTTCCGATGTCCACCGGCCGAGCGCTTGGATCTGCTGTTGGGAGAGGCCTTTTTGCGCGGCTGTGGTTGCTGCGCCTATGCGGAACGAATGGCTGGAGAAATTGTCCGCTGGAGTGCCGGAGAGGAGCAAGATGGATTTAAGGTGCTTTTGGAACCAAAAGCGTGTGGCGGGGCGGTTGGAGTCGTCTGTAAAAAGAGGGTCGGAGGGGAGTCTGGATTGGGATTTCCTGAGCTGAAGGAAGGCAAGGAGGGTTTGGAAGGGTTGGAGGGGAGATTGAAGGTTGAAAATATATATGAAATGGCCTTTCTTAGTTTGGTCTGTCTTACTTTGTTTAATGAAGTAAGGGATGGTTTCACCGTCTAGAACTGCTAGATCGGAGATGGTGGGGTGGATGGCTGGGTTGAAGCCAGATGTAATGGCGAGCTCAGAGCATCTGAGGAAACCGAAAAAAGCCAGGATAAACATTGCGTCTAATGTGCGGGTGGTATGGATAGAATGGTAACCTTTACGGAGCGTGGATATGCATTTGGTCAGGATCTTAAGGGTGATGGGTTGTCTAGGGTCTGGGCGGCTGGGCTGGGTTTTTTGTATGCCTTTGATGAGGAGGGATGTCTGGGAATTGGAAATATGGGGAGAAGGTGAGCCGAATACCAATTTGTGAAAAAATTGGACTCCGCTTAGGTATCCTTTAATGGAACTGGCTTTGAGGTTTTTATTGGAGTTGAGATGGGAGATAAATGAGGTGACAGTGAGCAGGGAAAAATCGGGGAAAGGTAAGCTATAGGTGGCGTGGAAAGTTTTAAAGCATTTCCACGCTGTAAGGTAGGATTGGAGAGTCCTGGGGGAGACTGCTTGGAGAATGGAGTCGATGGATGCTTCGAGAAGAGGCCTTAAGGGGTGGTTTATGGGAATATCAGTTCTGAATAAGGAGGGACTGGGGTTGGGAGCGGGTCCGCTTCTGGAGCCAGCGATCTGAATTTCTGAAAAGCAAAACGAGAGAGAGAGTCAGCGATTTGATTCTTTGAACCGGGGATGTGTTTTGCAGTTATGATAAATTGGTCACAAGCTGAAATCCAAATCAAACGTCTGAGCAAAGGCATGAGTGCGGGGGAGTGGGAACGGCCTTTGTTAATGCAGTGCACGGTAGCTTCGTTGTCGCAGTGGACGACGATGCTGGTGGCGGACCACTCTTTGCCCCATAGGAAAGCTGCGGCCACTAACGGGTAGAGCTCAAATAGTGCTGAGGATGATAGCTGCTGAGGCAAATCTGCCAACTCGGGGGGCCAGGTAGAAGCGAACCAGCGGCCCCGGAGAAAACCACCAAAGCCGACGGAAGGGGCGGCGTCGGTATATAATTCGATATCGATTGGGGAAGAAACCAAATTGCTGTAAAAGAACGATAAGCCGTTCCACTGTTTAAGGAAAGAAATCCATAAGCTGAGCTCGTTGCGGCAAGAATCAGTTATGGAAATGCGATCCTCAAGGGTGTGGGCGGAGAAGGAGAGGGAGAGGAGATGGGAGATGAAGGGGCGGCCTTGTGGGATGATGCGCATCGCGAAATTTAAATGACCCAGAATGGATAGCAGCTCGCGTTTTGTACAGCTACGATTTGTTAGCAGAGTGGAAGCTACTAGAATTGTTCTGTCAATCTTTTCTTTGGGCAGGGAAGCCAGGAATTTTTGGGAATCTAAATTGATGCCCAAAAATTCGATGGAAGTGCTAGGACCCTCGGTTTTGTCTTGAGCGAGGGGAATCCCGAGTTCTGAGAAAAGCTTTTGGGTTGTCAAGAGGTGTGCGGCTGGGACGGAATCTGGGGGTGAAATGATTAAGAAATCGTCTAAAAGATGGATCAGATAGGGTAAATTGTAATTATTGGAGAGGATCCAGCAAATTGCCTCCGACAGCGTGTCGAAGATTTTTGGACTGCTTTTGCAACCGAATGTGAGGCGTACGGCGAAATAGAATTCGTTTTTCCAGCGAATGCCGAATAAGTGCCAGAAATCTGGGTGGATGGGCATGACTTTGAAGGCGGAAGTAATGTCGACTTTGGCCAACCAAGCGCCGCGACCTGCCTTTTTAATCAAGGTAGTGGCTTGGTCGATGTCGTGGTAGTGAAGAGAGAACTCTTCGAGCGGAATGAGGCTGTTAATGCTAGGGAATGGGGAATTATGCGGGGAAGAAAGATCAATTATGAGGCGTTTTTTGCTTGAGAATTTTCTGGTGGCCACGCCGATGGGGCTGACTCGATAGATGCTAAAAGGAGGGACAAGAAAGGGGCCTATCATGAAATTTGAGTCTATTTCTTTTTTGATTAGGCCGTCCACTGTTTCGGGTTCGGTGAGAGCGGAGTGGAGATTTGGGCAGATGAGGTTTTGGGAGGGGAGGCTCAGGACGCCGGGGTGGAATCCATGGGTGAGACCTGAAAGAACATAACATACAAAATGAGGATCGGGGTGGTGAAGCAATTCAGCAGATAAGCGGGAAACATTTACGGGAGTCGATAAATATCTTTTTTGGTTTTTATTTGCAGCTTTGTGTACAGGACAAACCATACGTGCATGAGCGCCGCCACAAAAACTGCACACATGCATGAAACGGCAGCGCTGTCTGGTGCACCTGCCGTTGTTGAAGTCGTTGCAGACTTGGTTGCTAGTGGAAGAGGGGGGGTGGCGAAAAGTGGGAGTAGGGGTAGCTGGGGTCTCCATGAGACGCGGGACGTAGCTCGTGGATTTGGGTTGGGATGGTTCGGGGCCGGGAGGAATGGACGGATTGATGAAAGTGCAGTTGGAAGTGGGGTGGGAAAAGGAACGGCAAACTGCGCAGGAGATGTTGCGGCAGCCCAGGAAGACTCTGCTATGGAGCTCGGTGTCCAGAGCTCCCCAGTAAGGACACTGGTTCCACTGGGCTACGCGGATGGCACATTTGGCGGCGAACAGCTTATGGTAAGTGTAAAAGTGGGAACCTCCGAATGACAGCGCGAGCTCAGCGACTATTGCGAGATAATCGCTGAGTTCGCGCCTCCTGTGGGGAAAAACGGTGCAGATGATTTCTGCGTAACGGGTGAAAGCCATGGTGAACTCGGCAAAAGAGAGAATGCGTGACTGTGCGGGTGCGGAATTTTTTAAAGTGACTGAAAAATCGCCAATATTGATTTGGCGATCGGCAGGTGAGGGTAAGATTGGTGACAACAGGGTGAAAAGATATACATCCGCACCTGCTAAAATCTGGGTCCTGATTGAGTTGGGGACTGGGGGAGGCTCCAGCGCTAGAGCGTTTGGCGGGGCTGGAAGGGGAGTGGCTGAGGCCAATGAGAAGGGAGGACGGGCCTGAGGAGGAAGAAAAGTGGCTGCGGGGACTGATAGCGGCTGTAAGCGTGCGCTGCGGCCGTCTCCTGAAACGGGAAAGGGAGGAGGGAAGAGAGGGGGAATGAGAAGCACCGGTGCTTGTGGCATGAGCGGGGGAATGCTGGTGCTATGAGTGGAAGGCGGGGCTGCGGGCCATGAAAAGGGGAGAGAAAGGAGAGGCACGGGTTGCGGACGAGAATCGGCCGCGGGAGTGGGCGAGTTCGTGCTGCTGCGGCGGCTCGTGGAGGCGATGGCTGGCTCTCTGCCAGCGTGAGCAGCAGGTTCCCGCTTCGAAAGTCGAGCGGGGTGGCCATGGCTGGAGACTGCGGTGTCCGGGGCGTGGCCCGAACTCGGTGACGGCCTTCTGCTGCGTCCTGACGCCGTGTAGGGGGCGCTGCGGCCTGAGCGCGCCCTGCCTGACGCCCTGGTGGGAGGGGTGGATGCTGGTTTTTCCTGCTGCTGGAGAGATGAGTAGAGTGCGAGGAGTTCCGCTTTTGAGGAACGGCGTGTAAATGATACGCCGGCGCTGGTGAGGGCCTTGCGAAGCTCGGCTATGGTCCATGTCTCCTTGGCTGGGGTGCAGGAGAAGGCTGAACCGTAGGAGGACGCTGGGGATGATGCCCGGCGTTTAGAAGGTGGTGGAGACGGCGTGAGCTGGCGTCTCGGAGTGCGAGCAGCGGTGGTGCGTGAGGGCCTGCGGCCCCGTGATGCAGCCGCGGGCTCGCTTGATGGATCCTGCTGGGCGCTGGTGGCCTGAGCGGCGACCTGGATGGAGGCTGGAGGAGCTACAGGAACCTCGGCGTCTGAGGAATAATCCTCGGAGGAGTGAATCTCAGACATGTTCGACGGCAATGATGCTGGAATCAGAGATAGCTGAAGGTAGGACTGCTTGGTTATTTAAAGGGACTGTAGTAATTGGATAGGGAGAGTGATTGGATAGGGAGTGATTGCTGATGATGAATTGGCCGTGTTAATTATCTGCGCGAGCTCCTCCTGAAATTTGTTAATGAAACATCACATAGATGTGTCAGGGGAATGTATCCTCAAAGCATTGTGTGCATACTTGAATTAAGACCATGTATAGCTGTTCAAGGAGTATGCTGTAAGCAAATGCTTCTCTTCCGTCTACTTCACTTTCATATATTACCTGTACTGTGTTCTTAAAGATTAGGTGTCATACAAATGCTGCATATTTTGTTGATTTTGCACAGGATTGCAATTGGTTGAGTGCCAAAGAAGTGATGAAGCAGACAGTAATGGGGATCTACATTGGTCGACATGAGGGACATAACCCAGTGGATCAGCCTGTAGATGACTGCGGTAAAGTTGGTTTTATATTCGCACATTCAGACTTTGTTTTTCAATATCTTTCCAATAATGGATGCAAAAACGTTAACCTAAGATAAATAATATTATTGACACGTTTGACAAACAGCTACAACTACTTAAATCAAGCAACATAGACTACTAATGACGTGCTCTCACATTTTCGCTGAATCTCCTCTGAATATCTTTCTCTTTGCGCTGGAAAAGTAAGGGTGCGTCTAAAAAGTGTATGTAAGCAGAAGGAGACGGAGACAACTCGAGTCAGTTAAAGTTTGTCTGATTTCCTTGATTGCATTCATATTGTAATACGTGAAAATAATAAACTTTGTATTTTTTAATTTTATATATACACAGAATCAAACTCCTTTAAAACAAGTCTAAAAACGTTTTAAACATAGTAGAACTTCACATTTAAATTTTAATATAGCCTACTTTTAATGGTTATAAATATTGGTCTTAAATTTTAACTTATTACACACACACACACACACACACACACATTATTGTGTAATTATATAATTATAATAACATAATTAAAAACTTAGCATTACTTAATATACTACAGTTGAATGTTGAACCTCAAATAAACATTGCAATTTACATTTTTATTTTACGAAGACACGTCTTGTGTTTGTATCACATCACTGTCAAGAGGTGTGGAGCTGAACGTATGCGGTTTTGCTGTGTGTCAGTGTATTGCAATAACTATGTTATGTTTTTCTTTAAATGAATAAATGTTATATTGCCCTTGTGCTTGGATTGTGATTTAGATGATCTCCTACATGCTCCCACCTGCACTATGAAGTTGAAAAATATTTTGCTGGTTGCACAAATTAACCCCAAATCACAAAGCATGTGTCCAAAAGGCACCATCTAAAAGACACACTACAGTTTATGGTTAGGGACTATTATTTTTACTGAGCTCTGCAAATGAGAAACCTGTTTACATCAAGGGTCACCTTGCGTAATTTAATTTGGCTGCTGTCCACAGATGTGGTGCTGAAAACACAGATTTCCACTCTGCACCATTCTACAGTTAGGTTTCAAAACTTTTGACTGGAGTTAATTAAACATGCAAGATGTTTATGCATGATTCAGAGAACATTCCCTGTTTTCCCTTACTGTACGTACAGTGCTCAAATAGTTACATAAATACAGTACTGGATTTGACCAAAGGGGGTTTTCGCCCGTTTCAAAGGCTGTAGTAGGTTCCCAGTGTTCAGACTGACTGACTACAGGCAGTATTTAGTCAATAGCTCCTTTACTGTACGTACAGTGCTCAAATAGTAACAGAAATACAGTACTGTATTTGACCAAAGGGGTTTTCTCCCGTTTCAAAGGCTGTAGTAGGTTCCCAATGATCAGACTGACTGACTACAGGCAGTATTTACTCAATAGCTCCTTTACTGTACGTACAGTGCTCAAATAGTAACATTAATACAGTACTGTATTTGACCAATGGGGTTTTCTCCCGTTTCAAAGGCTGTAGTAGGTTCCCAATGATCAGACTGACTGACTACAGGCAGTATTTAGTCAATTGCTCCTTTACTGTACGTACAGTGCTCAAATAGTAACAGAAATACAGTACTGTATTTGACCGAAAAAGATTTCTCCCGTTTCAAAGGCTGTAGTAGGTTCCCAGTGATCAGACTAAAATTTTATTTTCAAAGTTTAATATTACAACGAATAATTTGTAAGAGTGCAAATATATATAAAGTAAATTTGTATTTAATTTGGCAGAACATTTACTGAACAACCACAAAGTAAAAAAATAAACAAACAAATAAATAATCATTTAAAATAAATTAAAGCATAATTTAACAAACAACTAAATGCCATAACTATAATTTGTGATGTCATTGTTTGCTTCAAGAAAACCATGGTTAGTTTTCATAAAGGAAGCACTTTGTTCAGTCGCACAGACACACATTTGTATATGGACCTAATAGTGCAGAATGTATTATTTGTCAGTTCTTTTTTTTTTTTTTTTTTTTTTTTTTAATTGAATGATTCAGTCAATCATTTATATGACAGGGACGTGCTGCCACCTGCTGGCGGTTGTATTCTCGTAGGTGTAAGTATACAATCATTAAAAAAATAAAAAATAAAAAAAAATAAACACTACACCAAAGCATGGACCAACACAAATACACAATTTCTGATTTGTTTTTGTTATCTTAGAAAAAGACAAACATAATTTAGATAATACTTGGGAAATATTACACTTTAATGACAATTGTGTATTTCCATCAAAGGTTTGGTTTTTAGTTCCAAATAAATTGTTATTAAAAAGGTCTTAACACTTAAGTGTAACTTGTTATACCTAAGAGGAGTTGAACTTGTAGTGTAATATACATAAAGACTTATTAAAATGTATGCTGTTGTTTTAATAGTTAAACTCATTTTCTTAAATTTTCTGCTAACAATTTGCTGATGCAAATACAATAAATAAATAAATATATAATATCTTGCCACCCTATATATCCTCAACCCCTGACTGAAGATGAACATCCAAACATTGGAAAGATGTTTATATATGTTTTATATCAGAGTTGATGTTAAGCAATATGGTGTTAAATGCAATGTTGAGTCTTAGACACCTTTCAGTTGTATAACTCCACATGGCAATGTTTTCATTTGTTTAACAGATTTGTTCCACAAGGTGTAAATATTTAAGTGAACCCATCGAAATATACTACAGCTTTTATATTGTAATGTTAGCTTGATTTTGTTGTTAATTTCTGTATAGTATTGTATGATTTTTGGGGGGGAGTTTGTATTTGTAAAAAAAGAAGAACAACAACAACAACACTTCAGTTGATGATTTTTTGTTTAATTTACATTAAACAGCAACAAAAGTAAACATATTTATGTTAACAAAAACACAAACAAAACAATACATTTGCAACAAAATAATGAATTATTTACAAACACAAATCACATGACCATGATTGTTCTTCAGGTGGAACCACTATATCGAGGCATTTCAACATGGAACCACCTTCTGCACAGTTCACACTGCAACTAAAAAAACAAAAACAGAAATATGTAAGTTTTTATTTTACCATGTTAGTATTAGTTTTAAGAAATGTTATGTATGTACAGTCTAAAAATAAAGGTGCTTCACGATGCCATTTTTTGTCTAAATGGTTCCTTAAAGAACCTTTAAAATCTTAAGAAACTTTCTGTTTCAGAAAAGGTTCTTTGTGTCAAAAATGGTTCTTCAGATAATAAAAAGGTAGAAAAAGAAATGGTTCTTTTAAAGAACCTTTGACTGAATGGTTCTTTGTGGAAACAAAAAAAATGGTTGCATCACTGTGAAGAACCTTTTAAAGCTTTTTATTTTTAGGAGTGTATGTATGCATGATTATTATTATCATTAAAAGGGTTTAAAAAAAGGATTACCCAAATGCAGTGCTCCTCTTTCTGGACTCCTTCTTTTTGTCCACAAACTGAACAAAATTCTTCCCTTGACACTGCAATGTTTTGGAAAGATAATCAGAGTATACTGTAATTCTCAGTACAATACAAGTAAACAATAGTACTTTCATAATTCTTTTGAAAACAATACCTGATGCCAGCAAAATGTCATTTGCCATCTGCTTTCGACAGTGGCGCATCCACTCCTCTGAGGGGGTAATAGTGATGCTTTTAGGAATGTTGGGAAAGTTCTCAACCACCTGTTTGGCCATCTAGAGAAACAGCAGTTATGAAAAACTGACAGTGGCAACACAGTCATATTCACTTTTGCTGTCATTACCTGCATCACAAAGACACCACAGCTCACAGAGTCCTCCTGAAATGTGTGAGATATTTTTGGGGGCTTCCATGTTTTTTTTTTATCCAGTCCAGTTTTGTATGTTTGTTTCTTCTCATTTTGAAGAATTCACTAAAGTTGTGAAAATACATTAAAGCAATGTTTTGTGATTGTGTGGAAACTGTTTTGTGATGGACCTTAATAGTCATAGGTTATGTGGCACCAGGGATTTGGGATTAGAGTATTATGTATTATGCCTGTAAGGCTTCCTTCTTTTCATTGGCACCTCGTTGAGGATCAAGCACAAAGATGGTTTCAGATTTAGCGTGTATGAACTAGGATAAACAAGAATTCTTAATTAACAATTATAAGAAGAAGAAGAAGAAAAAGAAAGAAAAATAATTTTAAGAATTCCAACAATAAAACAATGCCCTTCATCATGAGTATCTGTATACATCAGTACACACTACAATTCAACTAGATGCCTTGTTTGACTTAACTTACCACAAACTTCCAGTGACAATTGTCTATGTTTACAAAGGAGATCACCCCATCGTACTTCTCAAAGCCTGACCTGTATCATAAAAGGACAGAAATTCAAGTATTTATGTATGTACACTCTTAAAACTGAAGGTGCTTCAAAAGGTTCTTCAAGTGATGCCATAGAAGAACCATTTTTGGTTCCTCAAAGAACAATTTTGTCAAAGGTTGTTTAAAGAACCATTTCTTGCTTCCCTTTTTAAAATCTGAACAACCTTATTTGCCACAAAGCACCTTTTGTGAAACAAAATGTTTAATCAGATGTTAAAGGTTCTTTATGGAACCATTTAGACAAAAAGGTTATTCTATTGCACAGTGTAGATGTACAGATTAAAAAAAAATGTTATAGAATTACTTACTTTTCGTAAACCTTGTTTGGCCATCTGCTCCCTGGAACCATACAGGATTACTCCTGTGATGTAATGACTTAGTTGGTATAACTGAGAATTCAGTCCCATAATATTAAGAATGGCTCGGATGTAACACTCCATAGCCTAAGGAGAAAAATTACAATATATAAACTGAAATAACCCTGATTCTGTGCTAAATGCTATATTTTCTTTCTTGTATATATAGTAAAAAAATATATATTGTCATGATGAGCATACCTCTCCAAATAACCATTCATGAGGCTTTAGTGTTTGGAAAGCACTGTGATGGAGCACGTACTCGTTTTTTTTCTTTTGGGTCCCGGAGAATGGCTACTATGAGCTCTGTTGTTCTATTAGACCACAACATGTCGACCTACAATGACAAACTTTAATCAGTTCTTCTAAATTAAAATATCCATTTAAAATAAATATAAATAATAAATACAATAAATAAAATAAAATAATTTTACCCCAAATAAATGAGAAAATAATAATAAGAAGCTTTCTGCTCAACTATTTATAGTGCTTTTTGGGTAATTGTTATTGTATATAAGACTAATATACTTACTTCTTTCTCTAAAACCAACACTTCTGAAGGAACATTGGAGGGATCACATGTTTCTTGTTCCTTTCTCTTTGGTTTTGGTGAAAACGAAATGTTGTGCCTCTTTTTTTCCTTTTTTTTTTTGTGTGGGGAACCGGTACTTTTTTGGGCACTGAGTAGAATTTAGATTTTTTGGCAAGGAACCTTGTCTTCCTTTTCCTCATCCAAGATTCCTGGGGATCTCCAATGTCTACTGGTGGCGCAGGCTTGAGCAGTAAACTTTGGGACAGCTTGTTCTCAATTATATGCTCTCTGTAGCGGCCTTGCAGGGAAGTGAACATTTTTCTGATAAATGTTCCTGGTGTCATTTTTTTCATTTTGGCCATGATAGAATGTTTGACAATGCCGAACCACTTCTCTACATGACAGTTGGTGTCCCGTGTCTTTTCTGCCTCAGCATGAGAAAGGTTTGAGGCATGTCTTTTAAGATCCCCCAGGAGCAATCCACTCCACATTGGAAAAATTCCAATATATGTGTCAAATAGAATGGTGATGATCCCTGGACAGAAGTATGGATTGTTATCTCCAGAGATGTCATGTGTTGCCTGCTCCCTAGCCTCTTCCAACACCCTCCGAAAATAAGAGGAGAATCTTGAACTGCCCATGATTGTGTTTGCATGTTTTTTTTCTTCCAAGCCCCATTCTTTGTTTTCCTCCAGTTCTGTTGTTTCTTCAGTGTGTTTGTCTTTTGATTTTGTGATCAGGGAACCCAAATCACAAACACTTTCTTGAACAAGTTTTGTGTATTGATTTGTTGTGAAAACAATACACATCAACCTGAAGATCTGTGTGGCCTCAGGCATTGTGCTTGCATTCTGCAATCTGGCAAAGCAAAATGTGGCAAACTCTACCAGTCCCTTATCATCTGTCTCCCTGAGCATTGCCTGACGAACAGCTTTTAAGACATGGGCAGAGCAGATGTGCAGAACAGTGAATCCTTTTGGTTCCTCAAATAAATGTTAGCCCTGACAAATGACATATGCTCTGTCAAGATATGACAGCACATTCTCTTTATTAAATGCAAGCAAAACACTTTGCATTAACGCCCAGCTGTAATCAGTTTCCACTTGATGGATGCGGATTTGTGTATAACTTAATAAATGGCGCATAAACTGCATTAGCCAGAACGTAATGGGGGGCACTGAATGTTCATTGGACAGCAATTCAGTGATTGGGAGTGGTGGTGCATCCCGTCCACCTCCTGGGAGCGTAAGGGAGTAGTACTGCACGTTTTTCTGCTGATCAGGAATTTTGGAAACCAGTCCCCCTGTGGCGTCAAGATAGAGGGTGATGGGAGACTTGTTTCTTAAGTGTTCAACAAGTATGCTGATCCCCATCTCTGTAAATAAATGGACTCCAAAAGGGTCCATACTAAAATGTTGGACGTAGCCAGGTATCCTGTGATACATTGTATCACACTGTCTTAACGTCGTCTGTGTGATGTGCACATCAATGAGTACGTCACTGTGCAAGTTGTTGTTTCTATTGACCTCTGACCTTATTACTTTAAGGACATTTTTGTTGAGACAGCTGGTCATATTTCCAGCCAACAGCTCTTCTATGGGTACTGAACGTAGCTTTCTGTAAAAATACTGGCTGGGCCCATGGATCAGCGATCGTGCGATTTTCCCTCTTTTTATGTGACTAGCAGGCCTACATTTTTTCTCACTCATTTTGTGTTGAATTTTGCCTTTCTGTGTGACAAAGATCCTCACATTATTGACGGATTTGGAAGGATTTGATTTCATTTTAAAGATATATTTGGCAGTGCAGGATTTAAATGTGCAGACAGCCACAATGTGCATGAATGGAGAATTATTTTTCCTACTCCACAAGGGTTTGATGTGTTGATATTTAAATGAGAGGGTGCAGCAAGGATTTTTTTGCTTGAAGGCTTCATATAGATGATGGCTCCATGGCTGCCTTAGCTTTGTAGAACCCAGTAATGGACATATTGTATTCCATTTTTTTCTTTCGACAGAGATTGTAAATTGACGAAAACTAATTTGGGTTTTTCGCCATTCTCCTGTCTCCCTGGAATCATGGTCTGATTCCACAGTGTCTGTTGCGTTGAGGGGTTCCATGTCCTCAGAGTCATGGTCTGGTTCTACAGTGTCTTTCGTGTTGAGAGGTGCCATGTCCTCAGAGTCATGGTCTGATTCCACAGTGTCTGTCATTTTGAGGGGTTCCATGTCCTCAGAGTCATGGTCTGGTTCTACAGTGTCTGTCGTGTTGAGAGGTGCCATGTCTTCAGAGTCATGGTCTGATTCCACAGTGTCTGTCGCATTGTCTGTAGCATTCAGTGATTCCATGTTTTCAGAATCCACCCTTTTCTTTTTATCATATTTCTCACACACTGTTTTGCCTGTGGGAATGCAAAATGAATAATTACCATATGCTTCATTTATAACATACAGTTGTATGTAATACAATAATTGTCTAACAGCTATTTCACTTGACTGCATCAATAAGTGTAGCCATCATTGAACAATCATTAACCAGCAGTTGTTCCTGTATTAATTGAAACAATTTTAAAGCTTTTAATAAACCAAGCTTTTGTATTCACCAAGGCTACATTTATTTTCTGAAATACAGTAATGCTGTGAAGTATTACTTCAACTTATAATAAATTTTTGGTACTTCATTCATGTAATTTATTTAAGAGCTGAATGTTTAGCATTATTACTCCAGTCTTCAATATAACATGATGCTTTAGAAATCATTAACATATGGTAATTTGGTGTTGAAGAAGCATTTATTATTGACATCAGAGCTAAAAAAATTATACCATTCAAACAATTGAGGACAGGAAAATAAAATAGTAAATTAATTAAAACTTACAGTGAAGCCATTTACAATGTTTCAAAACATTTGTTTAATTATTGAATAAATTGGAAAAATAAATTATAAATAAATTATATCAGCTCATTAGCAACAACTCCAAGACCTGAAATGGGTGGTTCAGACAAAGAAGAGATGCAAAATGTGCATTGTTGATGCTTCAGGAACGTGGTTGTGAACTGCTAAAAGTGAAAGGTATAGCTAAGAGTAGTCCAGACCACCCTTTACAAGGTATAGTACTACACCAAGAACGTTTCAGCTTAAGCTTTAGGAATATCTTAACGACGTTCTTAACGTTTCGGGAAACGCAGCCTAGACCTGCAAAGCAAAAGTAGGTTTCACGCAAGTTTGCTGCGTTTTAACAGGACAGAGTACTTTGTTTTCATTTGAAATCTACACATATTTTATAAATTATTTTATAAGATTATACATAGAGAATTTAATTTTATTTTGAGCAGTTCAGCACCACCGCCATGGACAGCTCCTGGTAACGTCGCACGTCTTCAGCAACCTGCTAAGGTATAATAGTTCAGGGAACAATCGAGTCCTTAGAGTCAATAAGAGACAAAGCAGCATGGCCGTAGCCAGTGAAGTCACAGAGGTCCGCACCTCGTTAAAATGTACATGTTAAAAATTTAATTTTTAAGTTCTCTGAATGAAAAAAAAAGCCTTTATAAATCGCTGGATTTATGTTGCCAACACGATTCGAATGTAGGCTAAGACTTAAGGCTTAAGGTTGAGTTAATGAGCTTGAGAGAGTGAGGGCGCCAGATTTAGATATTCAAAGCATCAAAGGATATGTTTTATAGTAAGAATGTTTTGTAAGTGCAGATCATGCACCCAAATAAAAATATAAGTGGAGAGCGCTGTTCAAACGGCTTTGCTTTATTTAATAATATTTTTCAAAATATAAAATTGCCTGAATTAACAAAAAAAAAAAAAAAAAAACGAGTTTTGGAGAGGAAAAGGAAAAAGGCAATACAAAACAAATAATACAGGTAATTTTGCATTCCTTTGCTCTCAAACTAAATGAAATGCAATAATAGGCGTTATTTAGTGCAGCATGCATCTAACTCTGGGTGAAAAGCTTTTCACATATTGCCAAAATGTGTTATGTTAAGAATGAACAGAACACAAACACATTTCCAAAACTGTAAAAGGTTATTATAAAATGAAGCATTCATTATGATAAACGGTTAACTGTCTTAAGTGCACCCATTTATGTAGTATACAAATTAAAATAATAATTATAATGATTACCAGTATTATTTACAGTGAGCATTGTCACAGAGCACCTTCTCCCAAAAACAGCGCATACTACTGTTTCAGCTACTAAAATAGTTCAGTATATACACATTTATATTAGTTTATTGTTCAAATTAACATTGTATTATACTTGGCCTATAGATTTTATTGTCAGCAAGTCGTGATGATTTGAGAAGGCAAAACTGGTCAGGCGGATGAACTCACTGTCTGTCTGCCACTGACCGCCTGGTCTTTACTTTAAAAAACTAAAACTTATATTGAACAAACAAAAAATGCTCCAAACGTTTTTCTAAATTAAAAGGAACGAAATACAGTCACTTTGTCAATACATGCAAAACTTAACTATTTTAATAGCTGAAACAGCTGTTGTATAAGCTGTTAACTTCATAATACTTATAAATTATTATTATTTTAATTTATAGGCTAAATAAATGAGTGCACAAATGTGTTTGTGTGCTATTCATTCTTAACATGTAGACTCATTTTGCGATTTTAGGATAAGCTTTTCACCCAGAGTTAGATGCATGCTTCACTGTTAATGTAATTATTAAATATGTAATATATTACACTGCATTTAGTTTAAGAGCAAATTAATGACAACATAACCTGTACATTATTTGTTTGGTTAATTTACCATGATCCGCACTTACAAAACATTCTTCTTTTATCGTTTATTTTACATTAATAACCAATGGGATAAAACACAGGTATGGTGTTTTAGTAGCTAATCTATTGGTGATTAATATAAAATAAAGTTAAAAACTCTTTCTTGTCAGTGTTGCATAGTCTCATATAGCCAACTATGAGAAATAAAGTTTAACTAGATAAAAAGTTTGTTAGCAAACTTTAAGTTGGCTTGAGAAAGCCTAGCCAGTAAGTTTTAAGTAGTTTTAAAAGCTTTTAGTTTAAAGAAAGTTTAAAGGTTTTCAGTTTGAAATAGTTTTAGTTTGAATGATAAAGTTTGAAGATAGATAGGCTAGATAGATATAAATAGTTTGAAAATAGATAGATTTATAGATATAAATAGTTAGAAGATATAAATAGTTTGAATGTGAATAGATGCTAAGGTGTTGCTATGCGGTTACTAGGGTACCCAGGGTGGTTACTAGCATGTTTCTAGCATGTTGCTAGCATGATTTTAGCATGACTAGCAAATAGATAGATAGATAGATAGATAGATAGATAGATAGATAGATAGATAGATAGCTTAAAGCTTAATTGAGTATCAATGGCTTCTAGCAGTTTACATTAAACACAGTTCAAACAGACATGGACTTTTGGTCAATGAAAGTCTATGGGACTTTTTATGATTTTTAATATTAATTTTTAAGAAAACCATAACTCAAACCAGTCTGAAAAGATATAGCACACTAAGTCAGACTAAGTTTAAATAGGATTTCAGTAAGTTGGCTTTCCCAAGCCAACTTAATAAATGCAAAACAATGAATCCCGCACCTAAGCAGGTGGCCTGGTTGGTTTTGGTGGCGGGGCCACAAATCCATGAGTACAGTTTATAAACCCGTTGGAACAGATTGCGAAAACGTGCGCACGGATTATGAATTTTTGGGTGCGGATTCAAAACCCGAAGGCACGGTTTACAAAATCTGAGTGTATGGATTGGAAATTCGTGGATTCGTTTTGTAAATCCGTGAGCACGGTTTAACCGAGGGGACAGTTTAAGAATTCGTGAGTACAGTTTATAAACTTAGGAACTGCAAAACTGTCGGCACGAAAT
>NW_027394288.1:0-40000 GCF_049309525.1 Garra rufa
TAAGCGCGCTCAGGAAAGGGAACCACGTGAGAACAAAAGCTTCCCTTGGCCGTGGCTCAGTAGTCTAATTTGATTAAGTGCAATCAAAACTATACTTTAACAACAAAAAATGCTAGCAATACAAAGCACCAGAACGAATAACTGCTTTCTGAGAGTAATTTAATGTAAATACAGTTGAATTAATCCAGATAAATACAATATCTGTGTAAACAAACTACAACAGTCCGTCTAGACCCGCGTAAAAATGTACTATCACCAACGAATTAATCCAAGTCTACATATACATATGGATATATATATATATATATATATATATACATATATATATATATATATATATATATATATATATATATAGGCAGAGATATAGATAACTACAGAAGTATAAAATAGATATAAGCAAGAACGTCTTATCTAGCAGTAGCAAACGCAACAATTGCCTATTACATACAGTATTTAAGTACTCACTTGCGCGCTGTCGTTCTGTCCGTGCCCGAGGACTGAGAAATCACTTAACCCACAGAATTGAAGCTGACTTCACTATTTAAACACTTCTCCTCGCTAGATACGCCCCCTCTGCTGAGTCAGCCCAAATAGATCGTACGCAAATGGCTCAAATGGCTCAAATCGAAACTAAGATTGAACGCACTTAGCACATCTAAGCGCGCTCAGGAAAGGGAACACGTGAGAGCAAAAGCTTCCCTTGGCCGTGGCTCAGTAGTCTAATTTGATTAAGTGCAATCAAAACTATACTTTAACAACAAAAAATGCTAGCAATACAAAGCACCAGAACGAATAACTGCTTTCTGAGAGTAATTTAATGTAAATACAGTTGAATTAATCCAGATAAATACAATATCTGTGTAAACAAACTACAACAGTCCGTCTAGACCCGCGTAAAAATGTACTATCACCAACGAATTAATCCAAGTCTACATATACATATGGATATATATATATATATATATATATATATATATATATATATAGGCAGAGATATAGATAACTACAGAAGTATAAAATAGATATAAGCAAGAACGTCTTATCTAGCAGTAGCAAACGCAACAATTGCCTATTAACATACAGTATTTAAGTACTCACTTGCGCGCTGTCGTTCTGTCCGTGCCCGAGGACTGAGAAATCACTTAATTTGTTCTTTGATATCTGCATAGAAGGTATATGGCATAGGAAAGGGCAAACAATCTCCAGAAACGGTTTTACAGGACCATTTACAACCCTAGGATTTGTCCCTAGAATGAAATGCTCTGTTATTGCCTTTTTTGGAAGCTTCATGAATATTAATGAGCTCTGCTCCGATTGGCTGTTTCACAGAGCTGCTCATCTCTATAGCTGGCACATTGATAAAAATATATATTTAATTAGGAGCTCTAGCGGCTTTTAATATGTGGTTTGTTGAATCTGCCGTTTTGTATCGCAGACATTTAAGTCTCATTACTGTGATCCATGTGCTCTGTGTAAAGTTATAATGCAGAGGGAGCGCTTCTTACCACACAAGTTCAGCTGCTTCTCGGTGATACTCTGGATCTGTAAATCATTCGCCATCATCAGCGCAGTTATTTCTCCATCATTCACCATCATCAGCACAGTCATCTCTCTGTTTATGTGGTAAGTGATATCTTTTGTACTGAAATGTAACAGGCTAGCGCTAGCATTAAGCTAACCGTGTCCCTTCAGTGGCTTGCCTTGTTTTACTGATGTACTGACGTTACCGATGATTGGGCGATGCAAATGTTGGAGGCGTAACTATTAACGATCCCGGGACTGTTGCGTAACAGTCGGTGTTATGTTGGAATTGACATATAAATCTAGTGTTTGCAAAAGACCACCGAAATATAGAAGATTTATCCTTATCCTTATATAGATTTATCCTTGATTTCCATAAGAAAGGTGCCCCAAATTGGTGGAAAATCACATCTCAACCATACGCTGACCAAAGCATTGAACCGCCTTCACGCGGCAAGACAGAACATGTTGTTGGCCCGCACTGCTGGGTCAAACTGCGCTTCCCAATAACAGATTGGGTCAAAACTGACAGAAGAAAACTCTAAGCCTGCTCTAAGCACTACCCACGGGACGGCTCGACAGTCTTGCACAACGCGAGAGCCTCCGTTTCGCCTGTGTCATTTGGGAGCCGATGAAAACTGCGTCAGACCCGGTGAAGGAGACCACAACCAGCCCGGCTAGCTCAGTCGGTAGAGCATGAGACTCTTAATCTCAGGGTCGTGGGTTCGAGCCCCACGTTGGGCGGCTCTGTTGGCGCTCTTTCTTCCCGACAGGGTGGCGGGCTCCAGCGTGCCCATTCTCCGCACAGGCTAAGTGGATTTTGCGAGCTCCGGAAACATCTTTCAAAACAGCCTGTTAGTACGTGCGATTCTAATCCCTAACCCTAACCCTTGCTTTTACAACCGTGATCCCGCGGCAGCAGATGCGCAATGTCTGTCTCTGTGGCGCTACCTGGAGCAGGATCGTCTGTTTCCGTGGCCGTCTCCTCGTCCAATCGCCGCTCTCGCCGTCCATTGTGAGAATGGACGAGAGCCAATCGCGACGCTCGCCGTCCATTGTAAGAACCCAGATAGCAGACCAACACTGAATCAACATTGAATCAATGTTAATGCATCAATCATATTATCATTGAATCAATGTTGACATTTGACATTGTTTTTTCATCAGTTTTGCACCCTGAAATAATGTTATTTCAATGATGAAAAATCGATCAAGATGGTCATTAAATCAACATTTCTTCAACTTAAATTAAATCACTTATTTAATATTGAATTAACATAGAAACATTATCAAATCAATCATGCTTTTTACTTTTTTCCATCAGAGAACATGCATGACTGTAATTAATATGGTTTTGATACAAGTCACTCAAAGTAAACAACATCCTTTAGTTTACATGCAAATGTGTTTATTTTTGCCCCACACTATTTGAACAATAATAAAAATAACATTGAATTCAGGTAAAACAAATTATTTAAAAAATCCAACAACAAAAAACTTTGTGGTAACTTCAAAAATTATAGACCCTGATTCACAGACAGGGTTTAGCTTAAATCAGGACTAGACCATAGTTAAATTAGGCTATTTAAACAGCTTTTATAAAATCCAAGGGAAAAAACACATTACTGGTGTGCATCTGAGACAAAACAATAGCAATGACATTTTAAGATCTGTCAGAGTAAGTTATTTTCAGTTAAGAGAGCTTAAACATGAGTTTAGTTTGGGACTAGCTTGTGAAATGGGGGACAGAGCTTAAAATACAATGTACATACAGGATATGATAAAATGAATGACAAAGTGGCTTTAATACATGGAACAGTTAATTCTGAATTTATAAAGCAAATGCCAGGAGAAGAGCCTGTAAAGCTGACAACATATAACAAATGCAACCTGCATCTACAAAATGGAACAACATTGAAATTAAAACTCACCATCAAAGCTAGAAACACTAACATACCACAGACTGAGACATTACCAGTTTGCTGTTCAGGTCTTGAAGTTTGAAGTTTTTCATGGATTGAAGCTACTTTTCTCATTAAAAAAAGATGTCCTGTCTCCTAGTCTGATAGTCTGAACTCAGGGCTTTCCACCATGAGGCAATGTCCCCAAGCCATACAGGGCCACATTAGAGCCAATGTTGCACTGTCACAGAAATGATGATATCTGAGGCCTCCTTCTTCTCAGCTTTCACTTGTTGTAAGGCATCTAAAGTATAAAAACAAACAGGATGTTAAAACTGCACAATGGTGTAAAACATTTGATTAGTAGTAGTGTAACTGAAAGAAGGTGGGTCCTAAATATTTGGAAATGTGACTTAATGTACTACAAAATTAAGTGCAAATTGTAATTAGAATTTAATATGGCAGATGAGTGCACTTAAAATAAATATTTTTTTTCTGTCTACAAAGTTAAGATCTATTGAAAACATAATTAAGGCTTTTCTCATTAGAGTTAAGATGTTTAAGACTTTTAATGGGTTTAAATTTGATCAAACTGAAATTAAGACAAAAGGACCAATGTGGACCCTGACTTACCATGCACATCTTGGAGCCTGGTGTCTGTAAATTGAGTTTTTTTGTTCAGGCTGATCTTTCAGTCTCCCACTGCCCAGTTCATCTGAGAAGCCAGCTCACTGGTTAGAGTACAACACAGCATCCTAACACGTGCCTCCAACAGGAAAACAGCCAACCTAAAAGGGTGTCAGGAACATATAAACATGGATAAGTTACAAATAATTGTCATGGGAATGTAGTTGTTGTTGTTTTTTAAGTTATAAAACATTAAAAACAGCATTCACTTGGTAGATGCATATTGAATAAAAAAACATGCTTTTGTCAATAAATAAATAAAATAAAATAATATAATCTTAAAATGTAAATTACCATCACACATCTGGCATCTTCACATTAAAGAGTCCACTCTGGTAGCTGCTATCTCTTGAAACCCCAGACACTGGTTCAGCCAGTCTTCAGTCCTGATGTGAGCAAAGCTGTGAAATGTCCTTCTGATGGGCCTACGAAAAGGAAAAAATGGAGGGTGAAAAACACTGTTATTAGGTTAAGCAAATCCGTTTTGTGACACACTGACTTAAGGTGTTAAGTATTAACGTTATATTAAGCTAATATATTAAATAAAATAATCAAAAATGTGACCCTGGTCCACAAAACCAGTCATAAGTGTCAATTTTTCAAAATTGAGATTTTACATCATCTAAAGGCTGAATAAATAAGCTTTCCATTGATGTAAGGTTTGTTAGGACAGGAAAATATTGGTCTGAGATATAACCATTTGAAAATCTGGAATCCGAAGGTGCAGAAAAATCAAAATACTGAGAAAATCACCTTTAAAGTTGTTCAAATGAAGTTCTTAGAAATGCATATTACTAAACCCAAATTAAGTTTTGATACATTTAACGTTATGGTAGGAAAATTAGAAAATATCTTCATGGAACATGATCCTTACTTCATATCCTAATGATTTTTGACAAATCGATCATTTTGACCTATGCAACGTATTTTTGGCTATTGCTACAAATATACCCCTGCTACTTAAGACTGGTTTTGTGGTCCAGGGTCACATATATTAAAGGAACCATATGTAAGAAATTTATGTCAGTTAATCATAAAATGGCCCTGACATGTCACTAGACATTAAGAAATCATGTTCATTTCAAATACTTATATCACTGACAACAGTGGTCCGGCCAGGATATTGTCATTTAAAAGTGAGAGTTGCAGCCCTCAACTGATGTTATTGTTGTCATTTTGTGTTTTGGTCTGAGGCGCCACCCTCCAGCTATCTACCAATCACGAAATCAGTAGAGTTTTGTGAGACGGGTTGCCAGCTCTGTTACAGCTGCACGAACGTGTCGGATAAAACATGTATAACGTTACGAAACCTAAAAGACCTCGTTATGAATCCGAAATACGTCGTGACAAAGTCCGAAATAAAACAAGGATTTGTATAGGAGATGCCTTTGAAAGATGGAGACGGCTGAAAACGTAGAAGAATTTGAATATAGACGCCAACGTTGCTGATTTTCTCCTGGACAGGTAAGATTCATCTATGTTTGGCTAACTTTGCTTCCGTACACAGTGGATTTTCCACGGTCGGCAGTGCTAAATGCGTTCATAAAAAGCTTTATATCGCACCACTAGCAGGGTATGAAAACAATCTATGTTCCGACTGAAATGTGGTATTACAGTACATCTTTGCGAAACATTTGGCTAATCGCCATCTGTAAATTTTTGCGATACATAATTACTTCGCAAAACATCTCTTGTGAAGAATAAACATAATTAACAGAAGAAAACAAATTACTGTGTAGGACTCGTCACTTGCCATTGAAGCTCCTTGTAGCACTAGCAGCCTACTCCTGTAGCTTAGCTGGCAACCTCGAGTCAGGGGGGAGCGGGAGGGGATACACCGTTCTACAGTATTTTGAAAGTGATTGCAGTACCAGTTTTGGCCACAATCCTACATACGGTTCCTTTAAACTAATTACATAAAAATGAGAAAATCAAACAATGCAAGGTTTCCCCTATATCAGTCCTATATATCAGTCAAAGAAGGAGCTGAGAGAAATTCAAAATAGGTCGATAGCACGAATAAGAAATTTGTGAAAATATTTATTACATTAAAATTTTCCATTCTATATTTTTTCAGGATAGAAAGTCAAAATCGCGATCGGTCTGCTTGTGCTGTCACATATAGTGTTGAAAAACAAACATTCAAACAACACTCTCACTGTTGTATCTGCTAGAGGTTGGTGGAAAAACAAGCCGAAATGTATTATATTTTCTGAAAATCCTTACCTGGCCGTTCGTTGCGGACAGCGCGCGTTCATGTGACTCATCGCAGACTCGCAGTTCACTCGGACTTGTCCAGATAAAAACACACAAGTTGCAAGGAAGATGAATAACGTTAGTGAAATAAACGCATAATTAAATAAAGTCCATGTAACGTTAACTTACTTCTTTTCTCTGAGATGAATCAATACACATCTGTGAACTGTCGTCAAATAAAGGGAACTCTCTGTAACGGAAGTAAATGGATTATTTTATTATTATTTCTAAGCGTTATATTTTACGTCAATTTTTTGTGACCTTTTATAACTTACCTCTAATAAAACAGTTTGACGTTGCCTCGTCTGCGTCCGTTTCGCATTTGAAATCTGTAATGCCGCGCTTTGATTTGATTGGCGGTTGGCAGCCAGCTTTAAGTTGCATTACTGCCACCTAATGGATTGGATTGAGGCGCATAAAAAAAATCTGAATTCTCTCTATTAACCTGTAGTCTTTTAGGTGATTCATTAAATGTATGCAAATTCTATATGATTTAAATCTCACAATTATAATGAATATATAAATCATAAATAATATAAATAGTTATAATTTAAATGTTTAATTATAATTTGGAAGTATTTTGCTTTAAAAAAAATTAAAATGTTTAATTTAATATTATAATATATATACCTGGATGACCACAATAATCATAAAGACATTCATTGGAGCATTTATTCATTATCAGTCTCTGGCTGAATTCTGTGCTCCTTTAGCTATAGCCAAAAACAGCTAGCTAATGAACACATTATTAGCAGCAGTAATAGTAGTAGCTATGTTGGTTGGTTTTTAGTAATTAATGATTAAATGCAACTACTACTACTATTACTTTTGCTAATAATATCCTGCTGGTTTATCTGACCTATCTAATGGTAACAGTTAATCTACACACTCTGCAGTTTTATTTGTGTATTTATTGGTGCTGCTAGTGGTGATGATGAATGATGACAAAATTAACAGAATTTATTGTTTAATGAGCATGTGCCCAATACATTTCAGGAAAATGTGCCATATTTAAGTGTTGAATGAGGAATTGACAGTCTAAGTCCCACTAGTGAAATGCTGACCAAAAATCAACATTGATTCAATATTTTTTATTTCAACACAGAAAAGCATTGAATTATCAACATTGATCCAATGTTATTTAGCATTGATTTTTTCAACCTCAACCAAAATGATGATTCTGATGGAATTTCAACATTGAATCAATGTCACCTTGCTATCTGGGAATGGATGAGAGCCAATCGCATCGCTCGAGCTCCTTTGTTGAGAGCCACTCACCATGCTTAGTTTCATTCTAAGTCAGGTTCAAAAATCAGACGAATGGAATATAGGATAACTTTTCAATGTAAGTAATACATGTTTTCTTCTTTCTTTCACTCTGTTTACAATGTTCTCAATTGGTAACTCGTTACGTTTTCGTCCGTCATTCATCCGTGTTTTGTGTTCACAAACTTTTGACTCGCGAATTGCCCATAATGAAACACCGTTTAAATGTAATCTAACTTTCTAAAGTCTATTTACACGTTCTTAAGTTCGATTTAAATGGGGGAAAAACGCGTTTCAGCTGTAAGTGCAGTCATTTCTTATGACAATTTACCTTGTTTTTACTATAGTGAATCGTAGTAACCATGTTGTGTTTTTGGCTGATCGATTACAACTGTATGAACACAGTCTTACTATAAATGAAAATCTGAATGAACAGCAACAACAAAAAACGTTGTGCTTGTGTTTGTCGTCATTTACCATGGCTTCCCAGATAGCAAACTGACATAGAATCAACATAGAATCGACGTCTCCCGTGACATCGAAACGACGTTGATCTCCGACGTCGATCCAATATCAGTTTTGCTCATCGGGGTAATGTTGAATCAACGTCAGGCACGCCATTCAAAACTAACGTAAAATCGACGCAATTGGTTCACTTACCCAACGTTGAATTTTCAATTGGTTGAAACGACGTTATAGAATCAACACATATTCGACATAAAATCGATCTAATTGGTTGGCTTACCTAACGTTGAAACGATGTTGATTTCAGGGGGGTAAAACGATGCTACACAATAAATATTTTCTGCTTGTTTCTTACATACATTTTAATAGATAAATTAGCCTGTATATGCAATAATTTATTGAACACACATCAAATTCAGTCATAATTTTTTTTTTATTTACACAAAATTCAGAAATACATGTTTGACACTCAAATACACACAAAGAAATCAAATTATTGGAAGTAAACACAAAGAAAGTAATTTACAGGCTAATAAAGAAGTTACAAATTAAAAGCTATATTCACTTCAGAATAAAAAAATGTAAAATGTTTTTGTTTAGTGGGGCACAAAAGGAGATGTAAGGCAGACAGCCACAGTCACTATTCACTATCATTGCTATCATTCTAATTACTGAGACTATGCCACTCTCTCCTTTTGTGTTCCACAAAATAAAGACATGTTGGTGAAAAGATGATTTATAAAGATTTCCGACCCTTGAAAACAGAAGACAGAGGTACATAGCAGATAAATCGATTTTCTTTTGCAATTAAAATTTAGGTTCCTTGTGATATCAGGGGTGTGAACTAATCAGGTCAGGTTTGAAAAGGGTGATCCAGACATAACCCACAATATAAGGCATAGACAAAGTTAACTTCTAATTGCTGTTTTATGTAATATCACTCCATATACACATTTTTAGAGGATTTTTTTAGCATTTGCCTAAAAATATTATCTTGTGTATATACAGTATTCATATAAAACGGCAGCATTTTATTTAAAATGTACATTTCTAATCATTATTAATGAAAATAATAAGTAAAATATGCTATGTGTTTCTGTCACTTGGTGGAAAACAAATGCTTGAGTAAATGAAATGAATGAAAATTACCTGAAATTACCACTTTGAATGGCAGCAGTGGAACACTCATGAGCTCATTTACCATTTTCACTCCCTAAAGTTTTACATGCTTTTCTTTTAGATGTATAATTATGATAATTTGCATCCCTAGATATTGTTTAGTTGTTTATGTCCCTTTGTTATATTTGCATACCATACATCTATTGTATGTGGTATTATTATTAGCAAAACTGAGCACCTGGCTGTGACAGTGGAATTTGTATTTGTAGAGAATATATAAGTATGTTTTAGGAGTTGCAAACTTGTATTTTTTGTTTCTTTCACAAACACAACAAAACCTTCTCAAAATATATATTTTTTTTGCAGGAGCAAAAATCCTGTTCCACAAATGAAAAAATTCACACGCTCCGTTATACCAGATTTATGCAGGACTATATTTCATTTTTTCTGAAATGTGTATTTATTAGAACTTTACATATTTACAGACTTTATTAGAATTTAGCATAGAATCTAGCACTTACCTATTGTATTCTATTCGCTCCAATTTATTAAAAAATAAATAAAGAAAAACTTGCTGAGTGTACTGTGCTAGCAGAAGTGGGTCAAAGGCCACATGTTGTATTTATCAATGGAGAGAGCGCAAGTGTGTGAGTGGGATGTCACATACTGATTTGTCATGTGAGATACCAGTTCTCATTTACAGTCGTGGTCACAATTTTTAGCACCCTCAGTAAATATGATCAAAGAAGCCTGTAAAAAAAAGTACTTTCATCAAAAAAGATGAAAGGCTTACTCCACTCTAAAATGAAAATTTTGTCATTACCCCCATTTTGGATGAAAACCGGGGGCTTTGTGGCTGTCCCTTTGACTGCCAGGTAGATAACACTGTCAAGGCCCAGAAAAGTATGAAAGATGTCGTCAAAATAGTCAATCTGCCATTAGAGGTTCAACCATAATTTTACAAAGCTACGAGTAAACTTTTTGTACACAAAGAAAACAAAAATAGTGACTTTAGCCACCGTAGCGGCATTTTGGAGGGTATCCACTGGGCACTAACAGAGTAAGCTGTTCCATGTCAGCCGCAACACACGGATGTGTGATCTTAAATTGTGTTCGGAAGACAAACAAAGCATTTATGGGTTTGAAATGACATGGGGAAAAGTAAAAAGTAAAAAGTTCATTTTGGGGTGGAGTAACCCTTTAACAATACAGTTTTATTTTCACAGGCTTCATATTTACCAAGGGTGCCAATAATTCTGACTACAACTGTATATGCAAATGTGCAAATTTTGTTCATGACTTGAGATTTTTATTCAAGCGTGTGAGTGTTTTGCCCTTCATTCACTGCAGCAACTCTAGCCTAACTGTGAGCATATAAGGTACTTAATTTGTGAATTGTAGATTAGGATCTGTGCACCTGAGAATTTGAAATGGTATAACTGTTGTGTTATGTTTGTGAGAAAGAGTACAAAAAAAAATTAACTCCTATAAAATGTATTCTCTGTGGCTTTAAATTTACTGATACACATGCGTGACTATTCTTTACAACTACAAATTCCACTATCACAGGTGTTCAGTTTTGCTATAATAATACCTTCACAGAAAATGTTAGTAGTCAGCATATATGCAAAAGCAGAGAGGTCAGTGTGGTGTACTGTAGGCACATCTGTCCAGGCCAACATCTGGTGTACTGATGTATTCAACTGGAATCCCAGAAAATCTGCAATAAAAATGTTACAGTTCAAAATCCATCATACATAACTGATATAACAGGACTGCCCATTCCTGGAGATCCACCTACTTGTAGAATTGTGATCTAAACCTGATCCAACACAACCGTCTGTAATTCTCAACTTTGCAGGAAGGTAGATTTCCAGGAACTGGACTGGGTACCCTGCATTATAAAGTATCACATTTTGTATCTGGTATTACAAATTATCAATGTAAGCTTAATTTTAGTTTAACTAATTAGAAAATATTTGTGGCATAATACTGGTGTTTTGTGAGAAGTCCAGTGACCTTGTTATGTGTTTTTTTTTTTCATGTGTTTTCATAAAAGACTAATGATGCAAAATATAAAACCCCCATGCATTTACAAACCTGATATGGATAAATACAACGGTGGAAATCTTGTGTCCATGTTTGTTACATAGGAAAGCCTTCCACTGACGTGCTGTGAAGTAGATTTCTTGACAAGTTCCTCCCTAAAAGTAGATCAACAACACAGTAACTGTATTGTCATAGTGTGTAATTTAATAAAGTCACTATATTACTTTTTAAAAGATCTCATTAATACCTTTGCTTAACAATATTTTTAGATCTTATGACAAAGGCATATAACACCTTTTTAGGTTAATTTACAGTCATTTACATCTGCATCAAAAATACATACTCTGTCCCAAACTGCTGTTTAGTAAATGTAGTAAAAGATGTCCAAACTGCTAAATAATTTAATAGTAGTAGTATATAAAAAATTACAAATATGCAAAACATTGTTCATTTACATATATTACCCACACTGTAACAATACAAAGTTGAAAATCTGCAAACTTACCTTTTTGGGCAATGATTACAATATAAGGATAATATTTGGCAGGTTTGTATAGTTGACATCATCTCAAGTCTTTGTAAGTGCTGGCATCTTCTGAAGTCTTCACAAGTGAAGCTGGATCCAAACTGGAACTGGTGTAATCTCTAGCAACCTTGGGATGGGCATCCCGAGATTGAAACAGGAAAGCAAAAAGAGAAAGATTAGTATAACTGCTGTTCATATTATTTCAGACAAACGATTATTCATTTCATAACATACAACTAAAGTGCAAGGTCACAAGATGTTTTTTTGTGTTAATATATGTTAAAATGTAATTGATTGCTGTGATCAAAGCTGTAATTTTTAGCATCATTACACACTGTAAAATCCAACAGTTTACCTTACTTAGATATAATTAGTTATTTTTACTTAGTTGTTATGTTTACTAGGTTTTATTAAGTTACAGCTACTTTCAAGGCAAAATAAACAATTTACTTACTGTTTTGAGTGACACTTACTTCAAATAATTAAGTAACCACAAAGGAACCAATGACATTAACACAACAGTAAGAGGCAGCAGTGAGCTAATTTGTTGCTAATCTGCTACATAACAACAGAAGAAGAAAAGAAAAAGGAGGCGGGGCAATTCTTAGCCAAATAGACTTTTTACTAATTTCCTCCACTTTGGAAGTCATCTTTTTCTAGTTGCATTCTGTTTTTTCCCAAAGTTGTCTTGAATGTTAAATTGTCAACACAACTGAAAAATTAGAGAGAGCTCACTTAATAAATTGATGTTAATTTTCCTAAAATATATATATATTTTTTTTGATCTCACCATTATAGTGGTTAGTGATCCCTTTAGTTGGGCACTTGGAACTTCATTAAAATGTTTATAATTCTCTTTCTATTGATGCAACATGAAGTCAAAATTATTTGGTTTCAAAGAAAGAGAAATAATAACTAATATTGCTTATATTAATATTATATATTAATATTATTAATATTATTATATTAATATTTTTAAAAAGATGATCTTATTTAGAATTAAGACATTAGCTTGTGTGCTTTTAATGTTAAATGATAATAAACTAACGCTTTATGATAAACACCATGTGAAGCTTTAATTGGGGTTGTTATAATCCTTTACTGTTTGTGGCAATATCTTGCAATCAGCCGCATTTGAGTCAGATACAGATTTAAACATTCAGCACACTAAACGCAACAATGGTAACAATTCCATTTCATTTATTTTTATAAATTGTAACAATAATCATTTCATTTGCTCTTTTTGTTGTGCTACTGACACAAGACAAATAAAAATCAAATAAAATAAAAGCAAATAAAATCGGCAAATACAAAAACAACAGTAAAACAAAGCAAGTTCATAATTTATTCATGCCCCAATGCATTCTAATTAGCATAGTTGCTCTCAATGTTGCTCAGATTACAGATTCAATAAAGTTAACAAAACTTAAATGACTCAAGCTAATTTAAATCAAAGTGAGTACGGAATACTTTAACTATATTAGTAGATAATACTTAAATTACACTAAATAAAGTTAAGTTAACATTACTTAATTGAATTAAGGCAACGAGTTTGCACAATTTAATTAAGTAAGATCAACAAATCACTTTTTACAGTGCAGTCTTCAGTGTCACATGATCATTCAGAAATCATTTTAATATGCTGATTTTGCACACAAAAAACAGCTGTGCTGATTTATATTTTTTGTGTGAACCTTCTTAATGTTGTGAAATTTATTTTTATCATGATTTTTTAAAGAAATTCATTTTGTTATTCAGCAAAGATGTATTAAATTGATCAAAGTGAGTGTAAAGATTTGTTTCAAATAAATGCTTTTCTTTTGAATTTTCTGTTCAATCAAGGAATCCTGAAAGAAAAAATAGCAACACAACAGTTTTCAACATTGATAATAATCAAAAATGTATGTTAAGCATCATATCAGCATAATTACTGAAGGATCATATGACACTGAAGACTGGAGTAATAATGCTGAAAATTCTGCTTTGTTCACAGAAATAAATTACATTTTACAATATATTCACAAAGTAAACAACTTTAAAATGGTAATAATACTTTACAATATCACCGTTTTTACTGTTTTTTAATCTTGAATTTTTAAATAAATCCAGTCTTGGTACACAAAAGGAACTTATATAGAAATCTTAAAAAAAAAAAAAATGCTCCAACTCTGGGGTGCAGGCCATCATCATGGAAAAAAATAAGAACATAAGAAGCAATTTGTCACAGAGCCAACAATATTTAGCACATGCGATATGTAGAAAAGATAAAGAATATACTGAAAATAAATTCTTAACATACAATAATTTGCTTCTAGGTTTACTTTTTGATATTGTAATAAATTCTTAACATACAATAATTTGCTTCTAGGTTTACTTTTTGATATTGTTTATATTTCTTACTTCGCAATATCAATATTTGTTTACCATGAAAGATCAAACTGCTTTTGAACTAGATTCTGTTACGTCAGTGACGTCACCGATTAACGGTACCATGTATATGTTTAGGTTATCTGAGCCTATTTCCAATCACCCATTGATAAAATACCAGTAAAACTACTACATACCTGTCAAAACTTCTTGTCTACACATAAAGACGTGATTAAAATCAGAAACTTTCATAAACTGCTCAGTTTATGGAGTAAGCATAACGTTAAGTTAACGTACCTCCTCTGACACCAGTTAAGATGCTAACGGACTTTTTCGAAGACACTAAAAACCATCTCTATGAACTAAAGTCAACAGAAGCGAGTCAAATACAAGCAAGAGAAGTGTCAGGGACAGCTATATGTAATATTTGTATGATTTTAGGAACTGACCTTACCGAAAATAATGAAAACAACAGCGAGAGACCGAGTTTCTTGCTTGTCAGTTGCTGTGTTGTTGCCCCGTTTCCATGACAACTCCCTCCGCTGTAGTGTTTGAATGGGACTCGATCGTTTGCGCACTCATTAAAACATGTCAGCAGAAGTTACAAAAAAATAAACACATAAAATTAGTGTCAGGAACAGCTATATGCAATATTTGTGTGATTTTAGGTACTAAACTTACCGAAAGCAATACAAACAACAGGGAGAAACGCAGTTTCCAGCTTGTCAGCCGTTGTGTTGCAGCCCGTTTCCATGACAACTCCCTCGCTCCAGTGTTTGAAAGCTACGCGAATGTTCAGCGTGCACGCACACGTCAGTCACGCAAAATGTACATAAATAAACAATTTAAATTTTTATTAAACTGCTATTAAATCATACATTTAAGTTTTTGTTTTGCAGTTCTGTGACCCATTTACAGGTGCAAAATGCCCTGCACCTGATAGTCAGATAAGCACTTTTATCGTTTAAGAAGTTTAAGTTTTATAGATTTAATAGTTTTATTTAATAGTTTATTTGTATGTAATATTTTTATTATTAATTTATTATTTATTATTTTTATCTTTTCTTTTCTTTTTCTTTTTTTCTTTTTGTAGAAGGCCGGATTAATACCCCTAGAACTGCCCAATATATTTTATTTCTTTATGTATTTTTCTTTAAATTTAAATTATATTTCTTATTAAAAATAATGAAACAAAACTATAACAAAATAAAACAAACAAAAACAGTAAATGAAACAACAAACAACGAAAATTTGGAGCACAATATTTTATGAAGTTCACAAAATTTAAATTGTGCTTTTATATTTTTTATTTCTTCTTTTTTTCAATTATGTAAAAGCATTATGGACATAACATTTGCATGCAAATTCAAAAACATACGGCTATATTGAACCATCTCTTAATGCAGACTTAAAAAAAACATAAGTCAATAAATGTGTTTTATATTGACATGACAAAAAAAACGAGTTTTTGGGGAGACAACATACTTTGTAGACTTTCTACAATTTACAATGCACAAGCTATAAGCAGCAATATCTGAAGGATGCAGAAAGATCGATTCATAAAACATAAATTATCTTTTTTATGTCCATTTTCGTTTTTTGTTTCAGATGAAAAATCAATGGTACGGATTTCTCCGTTAGGACTTGACATTTCTGAAACCACAATTCATGTGTCTATGAAAACGCGAATAAAATGCTAAAAATTGTAACAGACATCCAGCGTATTTAACAGGGCACAGGCAAGTTGCCTAATGATTATAAATGTGTACGGAAAAAAAATTACATTGTAATTATTTATTGTTATGAGTTAGGCCTATGAGTTTATTTGTTTCATAATCAGAAAAAAAATTGCAAGCAATCACACCGGCGCCTCCTTATCACGCACCAATTTGTGCCTAGGCTATTTTTTTTGCAATTTTAAATTAGCTTTTATTTTAATGTCCTTTTCAGTTTTGAGATAAAATTTCTTTTTTATTAGTTTAATTTTTTTTCTTAATTTTAGACACATTTCTAGTTTTCAGTTGTATATATTTATTTATTTATTTTTTCAGTTTTAGTATAAGTTAAACTGCAACGCAAAATTAATGCATATGGTAAATAAATTTCCCTCTCAACCTCAGATGCATTGATGGTCCCTTATTTCTTTTCACAGTGCACCGGATTAGAACGAAATTATAACGAAAACGATTATTTATTTTTGATAATTATTTTATTTCAGTTAGGTTGTCCTAAATTTTGTTATTTTTGTTTCGTTTTTTTTTCATTTGGACATTTCATTTTTCCACATTTCATTTTTTTTCTTTGCTTAATTGCCTTTATTTTCGTTAAATACAGTTCTTAATACAACATATATTACCATTTTAACATGTAGCCTATACAATATTTCTTACATTTAAACAAAAAATGTAGAAGTAAAAATTAAATATATAATCGTAGTAAAAAAAAACAATGTGTCTTGTTTAGGTGACTGACATCACATCTCTTTAATTTGCTTTGTATTAAATAAAATTTTAAACATACAAAAAAAAAAAAGTTTTATAGATTAAATAAAACATTTATGATTTACCAAAGAAATGCAAGTCAGCAGCACTGAGAATTACTCCTGAAGAGAAAACAAAATATCTGCACTCATTATAACCACTGTTGCGACTGTCCTGTCCTATTCTTCACCAAATCTGGTCTAAATGCAAGACAGATGCAGTTATAGTCTAAAACTAAATATTGACAAAATGATAACGGACCTCCAATTCGTTTATTATTAGTTGTTGTTGATCAAGATTAAAGGGATGTCACTGTTATAAGAACGTATTTAAATGACTAATTTATGGATTAAAAAAATTATGATCCCAAGCAGATTAAGAAAATATGGTGAATTTATTTTAGGCCTATTTTACAAATATTAATAAATGAATAGACTGAATAACGTTTCGCGTCTGACTCTGCACAACAAAGTAGGCTAAATTATTTTTAACGTTTAGTGATACGAAAACAAAACGTGCAATGAAGAAAAATATTTAAGCAAGTTTATATATATATATATATATATATATATATATATGTGTGTGTGTACAGCCTGTGTGTAAACAATGGACCGACTATTGCTAATGGAAGAACAAAATAACAAAATGAATAAAACATAACTTCATTAAACATTCGATAAAAATGTTAAAATGTTTTGTCAGTTATTGTTTTTAAAAACTTCCTAAAAGTAGCCTAATATTCAGAGAAAGACAGATAAACTAGGCCTAAATAAAATAATAAATAAAAATACATTTAGCCTAGTTCCACTATAAGTATCTGCATGCCCAGATCTCCGATTCTTCTAACGAAGCTTCAACCAATATCCGACGTTATGATTTCGATCAGATGCGTCGGCTGTATCGGTTGATAAGCCAACGTGACTTCGACGTTGAATCGACGTTTTATTTTCGACGTAATAACGTTCTGATATACCGACCAAATAATGAACGTTGATTCAACATCGAAATTTGATTGACGACCGACACTGACCTTTACAACCAAAAATCGACGTTGAATCAACGTCAGCTTGCTGTCTGGGTTTACTATAGTGAAAGTGTAGTAATCATGTTTTCTTTTCATGACTTGCCTATAATCTCACATATTAAACACAATTGTGCCTGTAATCATACTTATTAAACTCAGTTTACTCGTTCTTTAAGTGTAAACACAGTCTTACTATAAATAAAAATATGAATGAAAAAAAAACCAAGTAATTTACCATGCTTTTACTATAGTGAAAGTGTAGTAATCATGTTTTGTTTCCATGATTTGCCTATAATCTCACATATAAAATAGCATTTGCCTGTAGTTTTGCTTAGTAAACACATCTATTCTGTTTAAAGTTTGATTTGGATTTAAAAAATATGTTTAGTTGTAGACATTATCATTTCTAATTAACATTTAATGTGATTTTGCTATGTGTGAATGTAGTAATCAAGTTTTGTGTTTGCAGATGGATTACTATTTATATAAACACAGATGTAAGTGCTACAAATAATAATTTAAATGAAAATGCAATGTTAAATAGACATCCCTTACAAAAATTAACCATGGTTTAAGTAAAGTGTACTTACTATGTTCTTTTCTCTTTTGTTTTTTCTCAGATTGATTATCATATGTATAACCACAGCTTTTAACTAACAATGTACTTTATTTTACATTGTCATTAATACATGCTATATGTTGTTACTATAGTAATTACAGTAAATTATGCATAATTGGATGCAACTAACTGTAAACCAAACAAAACAATAATCTTATCCCTATCGTAACTGCATGTAGTAATTTCATATTCAAATCTTTATATGTATGACTGTAGTGTAACACCTTTAAATGTTTAACCTTGTTTTGCTTTATTAGCAATAAAATAATGTTTAATTGTTGTAATGGGTGCCATTATTTAGTCAGCTTGAATATATATCGTTGTATCATTATAAAAAAATTTAAAACATTTGTGTAGTTGTCCAATACCTGCAAAATGCACATTACTAACTATTTTTTCCCTATTATATTTAGATGAGCACTAAGCCAAAGAGCCACAAGGTCATGGGTGATGGCGAGTGGATGGCCAGGTTGAGGACTTTTGCCAGCTCTGGGGTTTTGTCCGTTTGGAGGCAACAGACCAGCACCACGGCAGCGGAAGTGGCACAAGCTCTATCAGAAGGTAAAGTTACCTGTATCTCATTGTAGAATATGAATGTGTACATTATTTGTCAAACATTTTTACACGTGACTGTGTTTAATGTTTTTGAAAGAAGTGTCTTTTGCTCATTCAGCCTGCATTTATTTGATCAAAAATACAGAAAAAACAGCAATATAATTTGTACTGCATATTTGTATTTATTTTGTTATTTTTTAATGAAAACTGTGATACGTTTTGCAGAATTCATTGATGAATAAAAAGTTAAAAAGAACAGCATTAATTTCTTAAAAAAAACAAAAAACTTTTGAACAGTACTGTATATTGTTACAGAAGATTTTCTATTATATTTCTAATGCTGTTCTTTATTTAACTTTTTAATGATTTCTAAAATGATTGCTAAATATATTCAGCGTTGATGACAGGAATAAATTAAATGTAAAGTATATGTAACTGTAAATTTAAACTGTATTAACATTTAATAATATTATTCATGTTTTTTGTATTTTTTATTAAATAAATGCAGGACTGATGAGCATAAGACACTTCTTTCAAAAACATTAAATAGTAATGTGTCCAAACTTTTGAATGATCCTGTATTTGTGTGTTTTCTTTTATTAATTTTTTTTTTCATAGGAGAGCTGCTTGGTGTTGACTACTTCCTGGGTCAGACTGGACAGCCCCTGGTAGTGGACCCTGACTCAGAAGAGACAGAGAACATGCTGGAGGATGTGGATGAAGAAGACGAGGGCTTCAGGGAGGACCAAACATTTGACATTACTGAGTCGAGTCTTACTGATGACCCAAGCTTCTCTCTGTCCTCCACCCAGCATGATGCCTCCTTCACGCCAGGTGCCTCAGCATCTCCTGACGAGTCTGTGGTATGTAAATATCTCATTTAATGTATGTATGTAATTATGTTTTATGTAATATTGTTAAATTTCTAGGGAAAAAATATAATTTGTGCTGACCTGTAGCTTTTTGTCTGAAGTTGACAAAAAAAATCTAGAAAAATATTTATATTTATTTGGGTTTTTTTTTGTCCCACTTCACTTTACTCATAATGTTGTTTATTTAATTTTTTTTTTTTTGTATTTTTCTCACAGGCTTTGCATAGTGCTGGTGTGCTGGACAAAGTGGACAGCCTTGTGGAGTATCTTGTGGAGCTCAGGAATCAGCCATCTCTGGCTCTCACCAACCATCAGGTCAGTTTTTCTTCTTGACCTGTCATATGTTAACACTACCACTTGTTTTGTTTTCTCATTTGCCATGTATTATATGCTCTCTCGCCTTAGGTGAGCAATATAGTTGGCAGAACCTGCTGGATTACGATAAGAAGAGAGTGATGTTTGCTGCCAGACACCAGAGCAGGCTGGACACAGGTTCACTCCAGGGGTGGAGAGCGTGAAGAGGCATACATTCACCACCACTGCCCCACTTGCTCAGTGGCCAGATTGTTGTCGCCTGATAGAGACCATTTCAAGCTCTGTGCCATCCATAAGAGTCCAAAAAATAAAGGGGATAAAGTTTTATTTATGTGTATTGTTTTCTGCTTTCTATTCTTTTGCACTTGCAATGAATGCACTAGTGCCATGGACATTAAGACAGTTTTATTTAATAGTGTAGTTTTGTTTTCTGTTCTTTAGCACTTTCAAAACATGCACAGGAGTCATTAATATTTTAAAGTTTTGTTCATTTGTATTGTTCTGTGCTTTCTGTTCTTTTCACTTGCAGTTAATGCACAAGAGCCATGGACATTGGACGGTTTTATTTATATGTATAGCTCTGTTTTCTGTTCTTTTGCACTTGCAAAAAATGCACAAGAGTCATGGACAATAGAAAGTATTATTAAGAGATATTATTCTGTTTTCTGCACATGCAACATAACTATAAGAATAAAAATGTAAAAAAAAAAAAATGAATAATGAATAATTGGCTATGACTGATTGAAAAATAAAAGTTTGGTCATGATTAAATAACTCTTTTTGTATGTCTTTGTTACAGTATCATTTAACGGTTATAGGCCCTTTTAAAAATGTTGATAAATTTGGGGATTATTTAATAAATAAATGTACAATTTTTTGTACTATAAGTTTTAGAACATAACTACAGCAGAAATATATTTAAAGTGCAAAACCTTTGAATAAGATATCAATAATCAGTAATATAAATCTAATAAAATATTATTTAAATTCATTAATTCAAATAATTTCATTCATTTGGACATCATTTTTGTGATAATTACTGATAAATAAAACATTCAGTAAACACTTCAATGTATGGCAACACTAATATGAACTGGAAAGCTTGTGATCATCCTTACTCCCATATAAATGTACAGGAAAATAGAGAAAACATTTTTTTTTTCAGATAATTTATTGTAAATATACACTCCACAAACATTGCTTTGAAGTTCAAAGAGATAAAATTCCCTTTCATTTCTTTTCTCCTCATTTTTTCCTTTTTCTCTCTCTTTTTTCTTTCTTTTTCTCTTTTCCCCCCTTCTTCCTTTTCTTCCCCCCCTTAACAGACTATTGTTCCCCAGCTTTTAGGCCACTGGGGCTGTCATGCAGCTGTTTACTTTTTCTTTTAGTTCTTCATCTCATTCAGCTTCTGGATGAATAACTTTTGTGAGAGGACCAAGTGACTTTAGGTTTTCACAAACAGGCTCTGAACATTTCTCTTTTTTGGGGGCTCTGTCATATATACAAGCTCAGAAGTCTTAGCAGAGTATGGTTTCGATCCATCGACCTCTGGGTTATGGGCCCAGCACGCTTTCGCTGCACCACTCTGCTCGCCTTGATGTAGAGCCCGTACACTGGTCTTTTCAACATCACTTGATTCTGGCACACATTTCTAACTTGTCTTGCAGCACCTGAGCACATATAAAAGTGACACAAGCTTAGCAGAGGATGGTTTCGATCCATCGACCTCTGGGTTATGGGCCCAGCACGCTTTCGCTGCACCACTCTGCTCGCTTTGATGTAGAGCCCGTACACTGGTCTTTTCAACATCACTTGATTCTGGCACACATTTCTAACTTGTCTTGCAGCACCTGAGCACATATAAAAGTGAAACAGTCTTAGCAGAGGATGGTTTCAATCCATCGACCTCTGGGTTATGGGCCCAGCACGCTTCCGCTGCGCCACACTGCTTTTCTTGATGTAGAGTCTGTGCACTGGTCTTTTCAACATAACGAATCTTGCACACATTTCTAAATTGTCTTGCAGCACCTGGGCACATATAAAAGAGACACAAGCTTAGCAGAGGATGGTTTCGATCCATCGACCTATGGGTTATGGGCCCAGCACGCTTCCGCTGCGCCACTCTGCTTGACTTGATGTGGAGCTCGTGCACTGGTCTTTTCAACATAACATGATTCTTGCACAAATTTCTAACTTGTCTTGAAGCACTTGGGCACAAATAAAAGTGAAACAAGCTTAGCAGAGGATGGTTTCGATCCATCGACCTCTGGGTTATGGGCCCAGCACGCTTTCGCTGCGCCACTCTGCTTGTCTTGATGTACAGTCTGTGCACTGGTCTTTTCAACATAACGAATCTTGCACACATTTCTAACTTGTCTTGCAGCACCCGGGCAAATATAAAAGTGACACAAGCTTAGCAGAGAATGGTTTCGATCCATCGACCTCTGGGTTATGGGCACAGCACGCTTCCGCTGCGCCACTCTGCTTGACTTGATGTAGAGCTTGTGCACTGGTCTTTTCAAAACAACATGATTCTTGCACAAATTTCCAACTTGTCTTGAAGCACTTGGGCACGAATAAAAGTGAAACAAGCTCAGCAGAGGATGGTTTCGATCCACCGACCTCTGGGTTATGGGTCCAGCACGCTTCCGCTGCGCCACTCTGCTTGTCTTGATGTAGAGCCTGTGCACTGGTCTTTTCAACATAACTTGAATCTTGCACACATTTCTAACTTGTCTTGCAGCACCTGGGCACATATAAAAGTGACACAAGCTTAGCAGAGGATGGTTTCGATCCATCGACCTCTGGGATATGGGCCCAGCACGCTTCCGCTGCGCCACTCTGCTTGACTTGATGTAGAGCTTGTGCACTGGTCTTTTCAACATAACATGATTCTTGCACAAATTTCTAAATTGTCTTGAAGCACTTGGGCACAAATAAAAGCGAAACAAGCTTAGCAGAGGATGGTTTCGATCCATCGACCTCTGGGTTATGGGCCCAGCACGCTTCCGCTGCGCCACTCTGCTTGTCTTGATGTAGAGTCTGTGCACTGGTCTTTTCAACATAACGAATCTTGCACACATTTATAAATTGTCTTGCAGCACCTGGGCACATATAAAAGTGACACAAGCTTAGCAGAGGATGGTTTCGATCCATCGACCTCTGGGTTATGGGCCCAGCACGCTTCCGCTGCGCCACTCTGCTTGACTTGATGTGGAGCTTGTGCACTGGTCTTTTCAACATAACATGATTCTTGCACAAATTTCTAACTTGTCTTGAAACACTTGGGCAGAAATAAAAGTGAAACAAGCTTAGCAGGGGATGGTTTCGATCCATCGACCTCTGGGTTATGGGCCCAGCACTCTTCCGCTGCGCCACTCTGCTTGTCTTGATGTAGAGCCTGTGCACTGGTCTTTTCAACATAACGAATCTTCCACACATTTCTAACTTGTCTTGTAGCACCTGGGCACATATAAAAGTGAAACAAGCTTAGCAGAGGATGGTTTCGATCCATCGAGCTCTGGGTTATAGGGCCAGCACGCTTCCGCTGCGCCACTCTGCTTGTCTTGATGTAGAGCCTGTGCACTGGTCTTTTCAACATAACTTGAATCTTGCACACATTTCTAACTTGTCTTGCAGCACCTGGGCACATATAAAAGTGACACAAGCTTAGCAGAGGATGGTTTCGATCCATCGACCTCTGGGTTATGGGCCCAGCACGCTTTCGCTGCACCACTCTGCTCGCCTTGATGTAGAGCCCGTACACTGGTCTTTTCAACATCACTTGATTCTGGCACACATTTCTAACTTGTCTTGCAGCACCTGGGCACATATAAAAGTGACACAAGCTTAGCAGAGGATGGTTTCGATCCATCGACCTCTGGGATATGGGCCCAGCACGCTTCCGCTGCGCCACTCTGCTTGACTTGATGTAGAGCTTGTGCACTGGTCTTTTCAACATAACATGATTCTTGCACAAATTTCTAACTTGTCTTGAAGCACTTGGGCAGAAATAAAAGTGAAACAAGCTTAGCAGGGGATGGTTTCGATCCATCGACCTCTGGGTTATGGGCCCAGCACTCTTCCGCTGCGCCACTCTGCTTGTTTTGATGTAGAGCCTGTGCACTGGTCTTTTCAACATAACGAATCTTCCACACATTTCTAACTTGTCTTGTAGCACCTGGGCACATATAAAAGTGAAACAAGCTTAGCAGAGGATGGTTTCGATCCATCGAGCTCTGGGTTATAGGGCCAGCACGCTTCCGCTGCGCCACTCTGCTTGTCTTGATGTAGAGCCTGTGCACTGGTCTTTTCAACATAACTTGAATCTTGCACAAATTTCTAACTTGTCTTGCAGCACCTGGGCACATATAAAAGTGACACAAGCTTAGCAGAGGATGGCTTCGATCCATCGACCTCTGGGTTATGGGCCCAGCACGCTTTCGCTGCACCACTCTGCTCGCCTTGATGTAGAGCCCGTACACTGGTCTTTTCAACATCACTTGATTCTGGCACACATTTCTAACTTGTCGTGCAGCACCTGAGCACATATAAAAGTGAAACAATCTTAGCAGAGGATGGTTTCGATCCATCGACCTCTGGGTTATGGGCCCAGCACGCTTCTGCTGCGCCACTTTTTTTTTTTTTTTTTTTTTTTTATTTAAAACATGTTAATACATTTTAAAAACAGTCTGAATCACATTCTGGCAACAATACATTAAATCGAAACCATGTCATTTCAATAAATGGGTTATCATTTACAAAAATTTTGACAAAAACATCTTTCTCTTCATTCATATTACAGTAATCAAACAAAACATTTAAAATAAAACACATCTTCACCTTAAAAAGTTTGCACACAGGTATTTTTGTTTTCTTTTGTTTGACAAAATTTCTTCTGCTCCAAATTACAAATCTAGCAATGGTTAATATCAAATTTAAAAAACACACATTCTTAAAATTACCTTTAGAACCAAATAAAAACATTGTTTCCCATTCTTCATCAATACATCTTTGTTCTACTCCCAATTTACTTGTCATTTCTTTTAATTTTTTTATAAAACATTTTAACCCTGTGCATTTAAAAAAAATATGTATCAATCCTTCATCTTCCCTATTACATACCTTGCATATTGCATCACTTGCCATTCCAAATTTACACAGTCTCATTTCACTTAATAAACAATTATGTCTTAAAATATAATCAAAGTTTTCTAAAATTGGACTTTTCCACCAAGCTCTTAGATTTTTCCATATTTTCTTAGTTTCCATACTTGGGTACAATCTTTGCCAATATCCTTCTGCTTTTGGTGTGATAAAAACATCTTCACATAAACAAGAATAAAACATCTTTAAAATACCATCTTTAAAAGCATGCTGTTTGTCATTACTTTTAAAATCAATCATCATTCCATCATTACCTTTTGTTTCTTCTGTACCTTCTATAATATTTATCCATTCTTCCGGTATTACTTCTTTCATTTGTTTGTATTGTTTTTCTAAGACTGTTTTAGTTTCATTGTCATAATTTTCTACAATTGCGTCTCTTATTACTTGCACCGGTACAAAACCAGGTATCACTTCATACAAAATATCTTTTATTTGCTTTATCCCCGCATAAAACCATTTTTTATAAAAAATGGTATCATTTCCCTTTTTAATTTGATTATTTAAAAACAATGGTTGTCTTAAAATCTCTTCCCTGGTAAAAGACGTACAAACAACATGCTTTCTAAAATCACCCCATGCTTTTACAACCTCTTTATAAAACTCTGGTATTCCGTTCATCATGTTTTCTTTTAGCTTCATCCATAAAACATCATCTCCCATTTTTCCACATTTATTTAAAAAATAGTTCATTACACCCTTCCACGCATATTTCCCATGTTTCCAGTATTTATTAACAGTTTTTATTCTTATACTTTTCATTCTTATTAATGGATCTATTAGTCCCAACCCTCCTTCCTCCACCTTTCCAATTAGAGTGTCATAAGCAATTTTCGATGGTTTCCCCTCCCATAAAAAGTTTAAAACAATAGATTTGATTTTTTTATACACCCATATAGGCAAACTCACAGAACCCAATACATACCACATTTTTGATAAAAACAAAGAATTAATAACTAAAACCTTCCCTTTTAAAAATAATCCTCTTAATTTCCAGAAATTTAATCTCTTCTCCATTCCTTTTAAAACCTCCTCCCATACCACTTCTCTTATTTCATTTTCATTTTCTCCAACCCTTATACCTAAAATTTTCATACTCTTCTTTTCTTCCTTAAATTGCATTTTATTCAGCAGATCATTCGGTAATCCAATTTTCATGTATGTAGTTTTTTCTTTATTAACTTTTGCCCCTGTTCCTTTACAATATCTTTCTAAAACTTCCATTGCTTTATCCATACTTTTAATATCTTTTACAAACAATGTTGTGTCATCTGCATATTGAAATATTTTTTGTTCTGATTCTTCTCCTTTTATGCGTATTCCTTTTATGTTCTTTTCCTGGTCTACTGCCAGCCCTAAAGCTTCAGATACTAAAGTGTATAATAATGCTGACATAGGACACCCTTGTCTGATTGATCTCGTTATTTTAAAATCTTTAGTTAAAAAACCATTCACTTTTACACAACTACTTATATCTGTATATAAACATTTTATCCATTTTAAAAAATTCTCCCCAAAACCAAATCTCTCCATCACATGTATCAAGTATTTGTGTTCAACTCTATCAAAAGCCTTTTCTAAATCCACACTTATTATATATCCTGTTTCTTTCTCCTCCTTCATGTACCATATCATATCTCTTATATTGTTAATGACATCAGTAATATCTCTTTTTAGAACAGCATATGCTTGATTTGTAGTAATTATATTTGGTACTACTATTTTCAATCGATTGGCTAAAATTTTGGCTAATATTTTATAATCTGTATTCAACATGCTTAGTGGTCTGTAGTTTTTCAGGTCTCTCTTATCACCTTTTTTCTTGTAAATTATTTTCACCATACCTTTCTTCATACTATTCGTTAAATTCCCTTTTTTAAAATTATCTATAAATATTTCATTTAAAATTGGACATAACACATCTTTAAAAACCTTATAAAATTCAGCTGTTAATCCATCTATTCCTGGACTTTTACCATTTTTCAGTTGATCAATTGCAATTCCTATTTCTAATTCCGTAATCTCACTCTCACACATTTCTTTGTCTCCCTCATTAACTTTAACCTGTATTTTACTTAATACAAATTCCTCATCTTCTAAAACTATCTCATTTTTGGTAAATAAATGCTTATAGAATTCTCTGACTTCTTCCAAAATTCCTGTTTTATCTTCTACAATCCTCGCATCTTCTGTTTTAATACTTTTTATTATATCTGCTCTCTGTCTTGTTTTTTCTAATTCATAAAAATATTTCGTACTTCTTTCTCCTTCTACAATGTCTTTCGCCCTACTTCTTATTATTGCTCCTTTACACTTCTCTTCTTCTATTTTCTTTAATTCTTCCTGTAATTCTATTATCTTATCAATATTTTCATCATGCTCATTTACTTTCCTCATTTCTTCATCCCACTCTTTTTTGATCTTATTTTCTTTCATCTTTTTGACTTTTTGCCATTTGTTTGAATATTCCATTGAGAATTTTTTTATTCTTTTTTTTAGAATGTCCCGCCAAAACCCTTTTTCCATTTCATACATTTCCTCATTTACACTATTAATTATTATACTTTCTATTTCCATTCTGTATATTTCATTTTTTAGAAGTTCTGCATTTAATATCCACACCCCTGGTCCTTTATCAGCCTCATTAAAATTCATCAATATCCATAAAAAATCATGATCACTCTCACTATAATTTTTGTAAGACGCCTTAGTGACATAATATGCTTCCTTTTTCTTACATAAAAATAAGTCTATTCTACTTTGCTTTAGAACTCTGTCAACAATTTGTCTTCTTGAATATTCTCTTTTCATACCATTCCTCTCTCTCCACACATCCACCATATTATATTTCTCCATTATGTTATGTAGTTCATTCCTCCCTCTATCTCTTCTAAATCCCATTGAATCATCTACATCAATTCTCTGTATTACAGTGTTAAAATCCCCTAACACCATAATGTTGTCATGTTTTTCTATTAACTCATTCATATCCCTGTAAAAATTAAATTTATCTCTTTCATCATTTGGTGCATGTATATTACACACTTTCATTTCTTTTCCATTACACACAAATTTAACAATTATTATTCTTCCCTTTGTGTCTTTATAATCTATATTTACTTCTTCAAATACTCCTTTTCTTATTAAAATAGCTACCCCTCTCTTCCTTTCCATATCACAGTTACTATATATTTCTCCGTTCCATAATTTTCTAATTTCATCACTTATTTTATCTTCCCATTTCGTTTCTTGTAAACATAGCACATCACATTTTTTGGTCAGACACATTAATCTTTCAAACTTTTGACATTTGGATAATCCTCTAGCATTCAGCGATACAATTGATATAGAGCTCATTAAAGAAAAGATTGGAAAAACCAAAAACCACCATTCAATCCGTTTCATTGTCTTTCAAAAAAGTATTTTTTACTTCACCCATTTCAGCTTTCCTCCTCTCCAGTCTTTCCTTTTGCTCTTCTCTTCTTATCTTCTGCCTTTTAAGAACCTGTTGAATGTCTAAGCCATCTTTTCTTGTTTTTACACATCTATTCAGTCTTTCTTTTCCTTTGTTTTCCATTCCACGAATTTCCCCCCCATTGTCTGCTCCTCTTACCTCAGTCAGTGTCTTTATTCCCTTATCCTCAGCTTTTTCTTTTTCTTGTCCTTTTTCGTAGTCCAGTTCATTAGTGTCCACATCGTCCTGTTCCTTAGAAAATCCTTCTTTAATCAAATTTATATCCTCTTTGTTCGCTCCTCCTCCCATCTCCATTCCTTGTTCTTCATCTTCCTTCTTTTCTTTATTCTCATCTATGTTGTTGTTCTCCTCTTCCTCGTCATCTTGTTTCTCGTCCTCTCCTTGCGTCTGCCTTTGTGAGTCATTTAACCTCTCAATTGTTGTAACTCCCATTACCTCTTGTATTTCCATTCCTGGATCTTCATTTTCCTCGTCTTCTATCTCGCATCTGCATCTTAACATTGTCTTTTGGCAGCCTTGGCACCGCGGGACTTTACAGTCTCGCGCATAATGCCCCTGCTCAAGACAATTTCTGCATGTGAATTGTGGGCAGTCCTTTTTTTCATGCTCCGGACTTACACAGATCCTGCATGTCTTCACTTGATTATCGTGAATCACTCTGAAGTACTGCACTCCTTCTTCAGTCCTGAAGCTTGTGTTGTATGGTAAAGACGTCACCTCTTGTGGAAACTTTACCCTCAAAAATCGTGTTCCGTCTGCCACCGTTGTCCCGGGATGATATCTTCTTCTTAGTGGTAGAATGGGAGTTACACCCCAATTGATTAGTTTTTGACTGATTTCCTCATCTTCTATATAGCTGGGCAGACTCAAGAAAGACACCATTCTTTCTGTTGCACACAATTTCCTTATCTCACATTCTTGTCCGTTTATCATTATTCCATTCAACAGCAAATCACAGTCCATCTCACTTTCCATAGTCATTTCAAAATCATAATTATTTTTTCTTCTCAGTCCGATCAATTTTCCCATTCCAACTTTCTCTTCAACTGCTTTAATTATCATTAGTATTGTTATATTTTCTATATCTTTAACAGTCATTGTTAATGTTGCTTCTTTCTTGTATTCCCTCTGATACCTTGTTTGTTTGCTTAATTTCTGTATCATTTGTTGTCGTTGAGATAAAACATTTCTTTTTTCTCCAACTTCTTTCTCAATTCCAATACCTTCAGTTGATTGTAGATCTCCTTTTCGTTCTTGTCCAGTTGTTTTTCTTTCTTGTTTCCTCCTTGAAACCACCGTCGCCCACGTTTCATTATTGTTTTCTCCATGTCTTTCATTTATATTCCTTTCAGTTATGTCTGCAACAAATCCTGGTTCCGCATTTCCCATCTCATGTTGTTTTACCAGTCCGTGTTCTTTGTCCATTAAATCCATATTTTGGTTGTCTCAAACCCCAAACAGAAAGACCTGTTTGGGGTTAAAAAAAACCTTCCTCAAAAAAAACTTTTTCTAACTAAAAAACAAACAAAATAAATGTGAAAAAACACCCAGAAAAATGGTGAGCCTATCTCACCTACTGCACACTACAAACTGCCAACTCACTTCCTGTTTGCTCTCTAGCGCCTCAGGTGGGGGTATGGCCGTAAGCGAGGGCTGCTCCAAAAAGTGGGCTATTTAAAGATCAGCCTCCGTAAAAGCCAGCATATTAGATAAATAGTGAAGAAAAGGCAAAAGCTTACAGCACCTGGTATTCCCAGGCGGTCTCCCATAAAAGTGTAACAATCGGCCTTATCAGCCGAGTTACAAGACTAAAATGGGGTCAGATTTAACTGTGAGAGATGACTAGTGGTTAAAAGAATGAGACATAAAAGAAAATTGGTTTAAATAGATTTGGTGTATTTACAAGGTTCACATAAAAGACTTTAAAACAACACGATAAAACTAGGTAAACTCTGTTAAAAGAATACAGTTCATTTGTCCATACCCTAAAAACAGGTAAACTCTGTTAAAAGAATACAGTTCATTTGTCCATACCCTAAAAACAGTCCAAGAACCCCAGTGTGTTGATAAGTCCAATGTGAGTGTCCACCAGTGTATATACAATCCACAGAAAGTGTAATCCAAAATTTGCAGGTGGTGAATGGAAAGGTGAGCTCTAAAATTAGCAACTCCTCAATCCAACAGTTTGGTGACTGTCCTTTGTTTGTCATGCTGCTCTCTTATACAGTTGTACTTCCTGCTTCCTGTCATGTGTCTAGTCACATGACAGGCCAACCATCCATTTATTAAAGACACATACACTTAAAATGTTAAGAGTAATAAAATGGCCTAAAAAACATGTAAAACACTTAAAACTCTATAATACATGTAAATGATTGTAATAAATAGAGCGGTAAAACACGTCTTTCTAAAAGCCAGCATAATATATTAATAGTGAAGAAAAGGCAAAAGCTTACAGCACCTGGTATACCCAGGCGGTCTCCCATCCAAGTACTAACCAGGCCCGACGCTGCATAGCTTCCGAGATCAGACGAGATCGGGCGCTCTCAGCGCGGTATGGCCATAAGCGAGGGCTGCTCCAAAAAGTGGGCTATTTAAAGATCAGCCTCCGTAAAAGCCAGCATATTATATAAATAGTGAAGAAAAGGCAAAAGCTTACAGCACCTGGTATTCCCAGGCGGTCTCCCATCCAAGTACTAACCAGGCCCGACGCTGCTTAGCTTCCGAGATCAGACGAGATCAGGCGCTCTCAGCGCGGTATGGCCATAAGCGAGGGCTGCTCCAAAAAGTGGGCTATTTAAAGATCAGCCTCCGTAAAAGCCAGCATATTATATAAATAGTGAAGAAAAGGCAAAAGCTTACAGCACCTGGTATTCCCAGGCGGTCTCCCATAAAAGTGTAACAATCGGCCTTATCAGCCGAGTTACAAGACTAAAATGGGGTCAGATTTAACTGTGAGAGATGACTAGTGGTTAAAAGAATGAGACATAAAAGAAAATTGGTTTAAATAGATTTGGTGTATTTACAAGGTTCACATAAAAGACTTTAAAACAACACGATAAAACTAGGTAAACTCTGTTAAAAGAATACAGTTCATTTGTCCATACCCTAAAAACAGGTAAACTCTGTTAAAAGAATACAGTTCATTTGTCTATACCCTAAAAACAGTCCAAGAACCCCAGTGTGTTGATAAGTCCAATGTGAGTGTCCACCAGTGTATATACAATCCACAGAAAGTGTAATCCAAAGTTTGCAGGTGGTGAATGGAAAGGTGAGCTCTAAAATTAGCAACTCCTCAATCCAACAGTTTGGTGACTGTCCTTTGTTTGTCATACTGCTCTCTTATACAGTTGTACTTCCTGCTTCCTGTCATGTGTCTAGTCACATGACAGGCCAACCATCCATTTATTAAAGACACATACACTTAAAATGTTAAGAGTAATAAAATGGCCTAAAAAACATGTAAAAAACTTAAAACTCTATAATACATGTAAATGATTGTAATAAATAGAGCGGTAAAACACGTCTTTCTAAAAGCCAGCATATTATATAAATAGTGAAGAAAAGGCAAAAGCTTACAGCACCTGGTATTCCCAGGCGGTCTCCCATCCAAGTACTAACCAGGCCCGACGCTGCTTAGCTTCCGAGATCAGACGAGATCGGGCGCTCTCAGCGCGGTATGGCCATAAGCGAGGTCTGCTCCAAAAAGTGGGCTATTTAAAGATCAGCCTCCGTAAAAGCCAGCATATTATATAAATAGTGAAGAAAAGGCAAAAGCTTACAGCACCTGGTATTCCCAGGCGGTCTCCCATCCAAGTACTAACCAGGCCCGACGCTGCTTAGCTTCCAAGATCAGACGCGATCGGGCGCTCTCAGCGCGGTATGGCCATAAGCGAGGGCTGCTCCAAAAAGTGGGCTATTTAAAGATCAGCCTCCGTAAAAGCCAGCATATTATATAAATAGTGAAGAAAAGGCAAAAGCTTACAGCACCTGGTATTCCCAGGCGGTCTCCCATAAAAGTGTAACAATCGGCCTTATCAGCCGAGTTACAAGACTAAAATGGGGTCAGATTTAACTGTGAGAGATGACTAGTGGTTAAAAGAATGAGACATAAAAGAAAATTGGTTTAAATAGATTTGGTGTATTTACAAGGTTCACATAAAAGACTTTAAAACAACACGATAAAACTAGGTAAACTCTGTTAAAAGAATACAGTTCATTTGTCCATACCCTAAAAACAGGTAAACTCTGTTAAAAGAATACAGTTCATTTGTCCATACCCTAAAAACAGTCCAAGAACCCCAGTGTGTTGATAAGTCCAATGTGAGTGTCCACCAGTGTATATACAATCCACAGAAAGTGTAATCCAAAGTTTGCAGGTGGTGAATGGAAAGGTGAGCTCTAAAATTAGCAACTCCTCAATCCAACAGTTTGGTGACTGTCCTTTGTTTGTCATGCTGCTCTCTTATACAGTTGTACTTCCTGCTTCCTGGCATGTGTCTAGTCACATGACAGGCCAACCATCCATTTATTAAAGACACATACACTTAAAATGTTAAGAGTAATAAAATGGCCTAAAAAACATGTAAAACACTTAAAACTCTATAATACATGTAAATGATTGTACAAAATAGAGCGGTAAAACACGTCTTTCTAAAAGCCAGCATATTATATAAATAGTGAAGAAAAGGCAAAAGCTTACAGCACCTGGTATTCCCAGGCGGTCTCCCAACCAAGTACTAACCAGGCCCGACGCTGCTTAGCTTCCGAGATCAGACGAGATCGGGCGCTCTCAGCGCGGTATGGCCATAAGCGAGGGCTGCTCCAAAAAGTGGGCTATTTAAAGATCAGCCTCCGTAAAAGCCAGCATATTATATAAATAGTGAAGAAAAGGCAAAAGCTTACAGCACCTGGTATTCCCAGGCGGTCTCCCATCCAAGTACTAACCAGGCCCGACGCTGCTTAGCTTCCGAGATCAGACGAGATCGGGCGCTCTCAGCGCGGTATGGCCATAAGCGAGGTCTGCTCCAAAAAGTGGGCTATTTAAAGATCAGCCTCCGTAAAAGCCAGCATATTATATAAATAGTGAAGAAAAGGCAAAAGCTTACAGCACCTGGTATTCCCAGGCGGTCTCCCATCCAAGTACTAACCAGGCCCGATGCTGCTTAGCTTCCGAGATCAGACGCGATCGGGCGCTCTCAGCGCGGTATGGCCATAAGCGAGGGCTGCTCCAAAAAGTGGGCTATTTAAAGATCAGCCTCCGTAAAAGCCAGCATATTATATAAATAGTGAAGAAAAGGCAAAAGCTTACAGCACCTGGTATTCCCAGGCGGTCTCCCATAAAAGTGTAACAATCGGCCTTATCAGCCGAGTTACAAGACTAAAATGGGGTCAGATTTAACTGTGAGAGATGACTAGTGGTTAAAAGAATGAGACATAAAAGAAAATTGGTTTAAATAGATTTGGTGTATTTACAAGGTTCACATAAAAGACTTTAAAACAACACGATAAAACTAGGTAAACTCTGTTAAAAGAATACAGTTCATTTGTCCATACCCTAAAAACAGGTAAACTCTGTTAAAAGAATACAGTTCATTTGTCCATACCCTAAAAACAGTCCAAGAACCCCAGTGTGTTGATAAGTCCAATGTGAGTGTCCACCAGTGTATATACAATCCACAGAAAGTGTAATCCAAAGTTTGCAGGTGGTGAATGGAAAGGTGAGCTCTAAAATTAGCAACTCCTCAATCCAACAGTTTGGTGACTGTCCTTTGTTTGTCATGCTGCTCTCTTATACAGTTGTACTTCCTGCTTCCTGGCATGTGTCTAGTCACATGACAGGCCAACCATCCATTTATTAAAGACACATACACTTAAAATGTTAAGAGTAATAAAATGGCCTAAAAAACATGTAAAACACTTAAAACTCTATAATACATGTAAATGATTGTAATAAATAGAGCGGTAAAACACGTCTTTCTAAAAGCCAGCATATTATATAAATAGTGAAGAAAAGGCAAAAGCTTACAGCACCTGGTATTCCCAGGCGGTCTCCCAACCAAGTACTAACCAGGCCCGACGCTGCTTAGCTTCCGAGATCAGACGAGATCGGGCGCTCTCAGCGCGGTATGGCCATAAGCGAGGGCTGCTCCAAAAAGTGGGCTATTTAAAGATCAGCCTCCGTAAAAGCCAGCATATTATATAAATAGTGAAGAAAAGGCAAAAGCTTACAGCACCTGGTATTCCCAGGCGGTCTCCCATCCAAGTACTAACCAGGCCCGACGCTGCTTAGCTTCCGAGATCAGACGAGATCGGGCGCTCTCAGCGCGGTATGGCCATAAGCGAGGTCTGCTCCAAAAAGTGGGCTATTTAAAGATCAGCCTCCGTAAAAGCCAGCATATTATATAAATAGTGAAGAAAAGGCAAAAGCTTACAGCACCTGGTATTCCCAGGCGGTCTCCCATCCAAGTACTAACCAGGCCCGACGCTGCTTAGCTTCCGAGATCAGACGCGATCGTGCGCTCTCAGCGCGGTATGGCCATAAGCGAGGGCTGCTCCAAAAAGTGGGCTATTTAAAGATCAGCCTCCGTAAAAGCCAGCATATTATATAAATAGTGAAGAAAAGGCAAAAGCTTACAGCACCTGGTATTCCCAGGCGGTCTCCCATAAAAGTGTAACAATCGGCCTTATCAGCCGAGTTACAAGACTAAAATGGGGTCAGATTTAACTGTGAGAGATGACTAGTGGTTAAAAGAATGAGACATAAAAGAAAATTGGTTTAAATAGATTTGGTGTATTTACAAGGTTCACATAAAAGACTTTAAAACAACACGATAAAACTAGGTAAACTCTGTTAAAAGAATACAGTTCATTTGTCCATACCCTAAAAACAGGTAAACTCTGTTAAAAGAATACAGTTCATTTGTCCATACCCTAAAAACAGTCCAAGAACCCCAGTGTGTTGATAAGTCCAATGTGAGTGTCCACCAGTGTATATACAATCCACAGAAAGTGTAATCCAAAATTTGCAGGTGGTGAATGGAAAGGTGAGCTCTAAAATTAGCAACTCCTCAATCCAACAGTTTGGTGACTGTCCTTTGTTTGTCATGCTGCTCTCTTATACAGTTGTACTTCCTGCTTCCTGTCATGTGTCTAGTCACATGACAGGCCAACCATCCATTTATTAAAGACACATACACTTAAAATGTTAAGAGTAATAAAATGGCCTAAAAAACATGTAAAACACTTAAAACTCTATAATACATGTAAATGATTGTAATAAATAGAGCGGTAAAACACGTCTTTCTAAAAGCCAGCATATTATATAAATAGTGAAGAAAAGGCAAAAGCTTACAGCACCTGGTATTCCCAGGCGGTCTCCCATCCAAGTACTAACCAGGCCCGACGCTGCTTAGCTTCCGAGATCAGACGAGATCTGGCGCTCTCAGCGCGGTATGGCCATAAGCGAGGGCTGCTCCAAAAAGTGGGCTATTTAAAGATCAGCCTCCGTAAAAGCCAGCATATTATATAAATAGTGAAGAAAAGGCAAAAGCTTACAGCACCTGGTATTCCCAGGCGGTCTCCCATAAAAGTGTAACAATCGGCCTTATCAGCCGAGTTACAAGACTAAAATGGGGTCAGATTTAACTGTGAGAGATGACTAGTGGTTAAAAGAATGAGACATAAAAGAAAATTGGTTTAAATAGATTTGGTGTATTTACAAGGTTCACATAAAAGACTTTAAAACAACACGATAAAACTAGGTAAACTCTGTTAAAAGAATACAGTTCATTTGTCCATACCCTAAAAACAGGTAAACTCTGTTAAAAGAATACAGTTCATTTGTCCATACCCTAAAAACAGTCCAAGAACCCCAGTGTGTTGATAAGTCCAATGTGAGTGTCCACCAGTGTATATACAATCCACAGAAAGTGTAATCCAAAATTTGCAGGTGGTGAATGGAAAGGTGAGCTCTAAAATTAGCAACTCCTCAATCCAACAGTTTGGTGACTGTCCTTTGTTTGTCATGCTGCTCTCTTATACAGTTGTACTTCCTGCTTCCTGTCATGTGTCTAGTCACATGACAGGCCAACCATCCATTTATTAAAGACACATACACTTAAAATGTTAAGAGTAATAAAATGGCCTAAAAAACATGTAAAACACTTAAAACTCTATAATACATGTAAATGATTGTAATAAATAGAGCGGTAAAACACGTCTTTCTAAAAGCCAGCATATTATATAAATAGTGAAGAAAAGGCAAAAGCTTACAGCACCTGGTATTCCCAGGCGGTCTCCCATCCAAGTACTAACCAGGCCCGACGCTGCTTAGCTTCCGAGATCAGACGAGATCGGGCGCTCTCAGCGCGGTATGGCCATAAGCGAGGGCTGCTCCAAAAAGTGGGCTATTTAAAGATCAGCCTCCGTAAAAGCCAGCATATTATATAAATAGTGAAGAAAAGGCAAAAGCTTACAGCACCTGGTATTCCCAGGCGGTCTCCCATAAAAGTGTAACAATCGGCCTTATCAGCCGAGTTACAAGACTAAAATGGGGTCAGATTTAACTGTGAGAGATGGCTAGTGGTTAAAAGAATGAGACATAAAAGAAAATTGGTTTAAATAGATTTGGTGTATTTACAAGGTTCACATAAAAGACTTTAAAACAACACGATAAAACTAGGTAAACTCTGTTAAAAGAATACAGTTCATTTGTCCATACCCTAAAAACAGGTAAACTCTGTTAAAAGAATACAGTTCATTTGTCCATACCCTAAAAACAGTCCAAGAACCCCAGTGTGTTGATAAGTCCAATGTGAGTGTCCACCAGTGTATATACAATCCACAGAAAGTGTAATCCAAAGTTTGCAGGTGGTGAATGGAAAGGTGAGCTCTAAAATTAGCAACTCCTCAATCCAACAGTTTGGTGACTGTCCTTTGTTTGTCATGCTGCTCTCTTATACAGTTGTACTTCCTGCTTCCTGTCATGTGTCTAGTCACATGACAGGCCAACCATCCATTTATTAAAGACACATACACTTAAAATGTTAAGAGTAATAAAATGGCCTAAAAAACATGTAAAACACTTAAAACTCTATAATACATGTAAATGATTGTAATAAATAGAGCGGTAAAACACGTCTTTCTAAAAGCCAGCATAATATATAAATAGTGAAGAAAAGGCAAAAGCTTACAGCACCTGGTATTCCCAGGCGGTCTCCCATCCAAGTACTAACCAGGCCCGACGCTGCTTAGCTTCCGAGATCAGACGAGATCGGGCGCTCTCAGCGCGGTATGGCCATAAGCCAGGGTTGCTCCAAAAAGTGGGCTATTTAAAGATCAGCCTCCGTAAAAGCCAGCATATTATATGAATAGTGAAGAAAAGGCAAAAGCTTACAGCACCTGGTATTCCCAGGCGGTCTCCCATAAAAGTGTAACAATCGGCCTTATCAGCCGAGTTACAAGACTAAAATGGGGTCAGATTTAACTGTGAGAGATGACTAGTGGTTAAAAGAATGAGACATAAAAGAAAATTGGTTTAAATAGATTTGGTGTATTTACAAGGTTCACATAAAAGACTTTAAAACAACACGATAAAACTAGGTAAACTCTGTTAAAAGAATACAGTTCATTTGTCCATACCCTAAAAACAGGTAAACTCTGTTAAAAGAATACAGTTCATTTGTCCATACCCTAAAAACAGTCCAAGAACCCCAGTGTGTTGATAAGTCCAATGTGAGTGTCCACCAGTGTATATACAATCCACAGAAAGTGTAATCCAAAGTTTGCAGGTGGTGAATGGAAAGGTGAGCTCTAAAATTAGCAACTCCTCAATCCAACAGTTTGGTGACTGTCCTTTGTTTGTCATGCTGCTCTCTTATACAGTTGTACTTCCTGCTTCCTGTCATGTGTCTAGTCACATGACAGGCCAACCATCCATTTATTAAAGACACATACACTTAAAATGTTAAGAGTAATAAAATGGCCTAAAAAACATGTAAAACACTTAAAACTCTATAATACATTTAAATGATTGTAATAAATAGAGCGGTAAAACACGTCTTTCTAAAAGCCAGCATATTATATAAATAGTGAAGAAAAGGCAAAAGCTTACAGCACCTGGTATTCCCAGGCGGTCTCCCATCCAAGTAGTAAACAGGCCCGACGCTGCTTAGCTTCCGAGATCAGACAAGATCGGGCGCTCTCAGCGCGGTATGGCCATAAGCGAGGGCTGCTCCAAAAAGTGGGCTATTTAAAGATCAGCCTCCGTAAAAGCCAGCTTATTATATAAATAGTGAAGAAAAGGCAAAAGCTTACAGCACCTGGTATTCCCAGGCGGTCTCCCAGCCAAGTACTAACCAGGCCCGACGCTGCTTAGCTTCCGAGATCAGACGCGATCGGGCGCTCTCAGCGCGGTATGGCCATAAGCGAGGGCTGCTCCAAAAAGTGGGCTATTTAAAGATCAGCCTCCGTAAAAGCCAGCATATTATATAAATAGTGAAGAAAAGGCAAAAGCTTACAGCACCTGGTATTCCCAGGCGGTCTCCCATAAAAGTGTAACAATCGGCCTTATCAGCCGAGTTACAAGACTAAAATGGGGTCAGATTTAACTGTGAGAGATGACTAGTGGTTAAAAGAATGAGACAAAAAAGAAAATTGGTTTAAATAGATTTGGTGTATTTAAAAGGTTCACATAAAAGACTTTAAAACAACACGATAAAACTAGGTAAACTCTGTTAAAAGAATACAGTTCATTTGTCCATACCCTAAAAACAGGTAAACTCTGTTAAAAGAATACAGTTCATTTGTCCATACCCTAAAAACAGTCCAAGAACCCCAGTGTGTTGATAAGTCCAATGTGAGTGTCCACCAGTGTATATACAATCCACAGAAAGTGTAATCCAAAGTTTGCAGGTGGTGAATGGAAAGGTGAGCTCTAAAATTAGCAACTCCTCAATCCAACAGTTTGGTGACTGTCCTTTGTTTGTCATGCTGCTCTCTTATACAGTTGTACTTCCTGCTTCCTGTCATGTGTCTAGTCACATGACAGGCCAACCATCCATTTATTAAAGACACATACACTTAAAATGTTAAGAGTAATAAAATGGCCTAAAAAACATGTAAAACACTTAAAACTCTATAATACATGTAAATGATTGTAATAAATAGAGCGGTAAAACACGTCTTTCTAAAAGCCAGCATAATATATAAATAGTGAAGAAAAGGCAAAAGCTTACAGAACCTGGTATTCCCAGGCGGTCTCCCATCCAAGTACTAACCAGGCCCGACGCTGCTTAGCTTCCGAGATCAGACGAGATCGGGCGCTCTCAGCGC
>NW_027394288.1:45000-52500 GCF_049309525.1 Garra rufa
AACACTTAAAACTCTATAATACATTTAAATGATTGTAATAAATAGAGAGGTAAAACACGTCTTTCTAAAAGCCAGCATATTATATAAATAGTGAAGAAAAGGCAAAAGCTTACAGCACCTGGTATTCCCAGGCGGTCTCCCATCCAAGTACTAACCAGGCCCGACGCTGCTTAGCTTCCGAGATCAGACGAGATCGGGCGCTCTCAGCACGGTATGGCCATAAGCGAAGGCTGCTCCAAAAAGTGGGCTATTTAAAGATCAGCCTCCGTAAAAGCCAGCATATTATATAAATAGTGAAGAAAAGGCAAAAGCTTACAGCACCTGGTATTCCCAGGCGGTCCCTTGTCAAAAAATCCTATTGGAATTTCAGTTTATCCTTTAGGATCTTAGTGGATTCTTAGAATCCTATTGGACTTTACGATTTATTTTAATGGAATTTCACTTTGTCCTGTAGGATTTTAGTGGATTTTTAGAATCCTATTGGACATTACGATATATTTTAATGGAATTTCACTTTGTCCTGTAGGATTTTAGTGGATTTTTAGAATCCTATTGGACATTACAATTCATTTTAATGGAATTTCACTTTGTCTTGTAGGATTTTAGTGGATTTTTAGAATCCTATTGGACATTGCAATTTATTTTAATGGAATTTCACTTTGTCCTGTAGGGTTTTATTGGATTCTTAGAATCCTATTAAACATTACGATTTATTTTGGTAGAACTTCACTTTGTCCTGTAGGATTTTCCTTGATTTTTAGAATCTTATTGGACAGTGTTTTATTTAATGGGATTTCACTTTGTCCTGTATTTTATTGATTCATAGAAACTTAATGGGCATTGTCATTTTTAAACGAAATTTCACTTTGTCTTGTATGATCTTAGTTGATTCTGTTGATTAATTACTTTTTTAATTTAACTTTTTTAGAGTAACACTGCATGTTTGTGTGCACCTGTAACCCACAATAAATTGCAGCCTATATGAATACACACAAAAATAAACATAATATGTATTTATTGAAATTTATAATATTAAAGAAAGGCAAAGATAATATATATGATATTTCATAATGTTCGAATGAGTTAAATGTATTACATGTGATTAAGAATTCACAGAAATACGAACATCTACATACAGTATTGTCCTGACGCGGCCCCTTTAAGAAATCCGAATGTAGCGCGCCTGCAACTGTAGCGCTCATCATTTGAAAATAACGGTCGAAGAGGAAAAGCAGCGAGTGATTAACGGTGTTTAACTTGTTAAACTTTGATTTCAAATACGCCAAAAATGACGAAATAGTAACATTTATCTGGTCTGCATCCTAAACCAACAATATTGGGTGTTCTTGGTGAGTTGTTGAACTCGTGTTTGATTGTCTCTGCTGATTAGCACAGGAGTCTGCAGCTATGTGTCAAAAGCTATGAATCTGTGGTATTATTTATGATAGTCACATATGTTTATGCTACTAATTTTCATTGTATAAAACATTGGAGTAGTGACTGTTCTGCCACCATTTGTAGCTGTTTTAATTAATGTTGTGCTTTACGGCTTTGTAGCGTCACTATACTTTAAGTGCAAATAGCACACGTTGTTGGCGAAGACTATTAACACTAACTCCATCCACAAATGTGTGATTTGGATAGTGAACACTATAAAAGACAGCAGTCTTAATTTCTCCCTTTTCAAATATTTTAATAAAAATGAAGGAAATAATGTTGTGATGTGTATTTGCTTTGTCTTGAGAACAACAAAGTTGTTATTTTTCTTGTGAAGAAAAAAGGGTTACTACAGAAAAAAAGACATTAAGATTTAGAATTTAATTATTTTAGATTTAACGTTTAACCTAACTATTATTAACTTAATCATTCAGCCCAGGATTTGCTGAATTAAACTACTACTAATTTAGAAAAGACTGTTTAACCTTTTGTTATGTTATTTATTTATTTATTGTCACAGTAAAGCGTTATTTTTCTTTCCAACTTCTGGTGTCCTCTAAGTTTTATATCTACCTCCCTCACTCAAGTCTAGAACTGCTCCAGTATTTGCATTGGAGGACAATTGCTACATACTGTGTGTGTGTGTGTGTGTGTGTGTGTGTGTGTGTGTGTGTGTGTGTGTGTGTTTCACTAAAGCTGTGTGCTGCACAAATCACCTCACATCTTGTTTACAATGTTATTGAACAAGGTGATGTAAACAGCAAACTGCAAATACTATTTGATAGTAAAACAAAAACAGTGGAAAAGTGCACTTTAGATTACAAAAAGAACAGGCATCCAATTTGATCCCATAAAAATCCCATAGAAACCATCCTACAGAATATTTATGTCTTGTCAAAAAATCCTAAAGGATTCCAATAAGAATTTCTTACAGGATTCTTATTGGAATTTCTATCATATTTTGGAACCATTCCTATAGGATTTTGATAGGAATATTCTTATAAGATTCTTATATATTCTGTAGGATCATTCCTAAAGGATTTTTTATGGGATCAAATTGGATGCTTTTTCATGTCTTTATGGGAACTTTTTTATCTAAAGGTGAACTTTTCCACTGTTCTTGTTTTACTAACAAATAGTACTTGCAGTTTGCTGTTTACATCACCCTGATGTAGACGTTGTTCATTGTATGTTGCTTATCAAAAAATCCTAAAGGATTCTGATAAGTAACTTGTACTGGATCTTATGTTGGAACTGTTTTTATAGGATTTCAATAGGAATAGTCTTAGGATTCTTCTTGAAAGATGCTTTAAAATAAAACAGGATCCCATTGAAATCCTGTAGAAATTATCCTACAGGATGTTTATGTCTTGTCCTATAGGAAAATCCTATAAAATAATTCCTAATGGAATCCTTTAGGAATGGTTCCAAAATATGATAGAAATTCTGATTTTAATCCTGTAGAGAATTCCTAGTGGAATCCTTTAGGATTTGTAGAGGATTCCTATTGGAATGTATATTAAGGTGAGTTAAAGTAAACTGCAAGACACTAAACTAATATAAACAATTAAAAAAGCATACCGTTAGGATTCTTCAAAATTCTTGAAAGATGCTTTAAAATAAATCCCATTAAAATCCTGTAGAAATTATCCTACAGGATATTTATGTCTTGTCCTATAAGAAAATCCTATAAGATAATTCCTAATGGAATCCTTTAGGAACGGTTCCAAAATATGATAGAAATTCTAACTGGAATCCTGTAGAGAAATCCTATTGGAATCCTATGGGATTTTTTGACAAGGGGTCTCCCATAAAAGTGTAACAATCGGCCTTATCAGCCGAGTTACAAGACTAAAATGGGGTCAGATTTAACTGTGAGAGATGACTAGTGGTTAAAAGAATGAGACATAAAAGAAAATTGGTTTAAATAGATTTGGTGTATTTACAAGGTTCACATAAAAGACTTTAAAACAACACGATAAAACTAGGTAAACTCTGTTAAAAGAATACAGTGCATTTGTCCATACCCTAAAAACAGGTAAACTCTGTTAAAAGAATACAGTTCATTTGTCCATACCCTAAAAACAGTCCAAGAACCCCAGTGTGTTGATAAGTCCAATGTGAGTGTCCACCAGTGTATATACAATCCACAGAAAGTGTAATCCAAAGTTTGCAGGTGGTGAATGGAAAGGTGAGCTCTAAAATTAGCAACTCCTCAATCCAACAGTTTGGTGACTGTCCTTTGTTTGTCATGCTGCTCTCTTATACAGTTGTACTTCCTGCTTCCTGTCATGTGTCTAGTCACATGACAGGCCAACCATCCATTTATTAAAGACACATACACTTAAAATGTTAAGAGTAATAAAATGGCCTAAAAAACATGTAAAACACTTAAAACTCTATAATACATGTAAATGATTGTAATAAATAGAGCGGTAAAACACGTCTTTCTAAAAGCCAGCATATTATATAAATAGTGAAGAAAAGGCAAAAGCTTACAGCACCTGGTATTCCCAGGCGGTCTCCCATCCAAGTACTAACCAGGCCCGACGCTGCTTAGCTTCCGAGATCAGACGAGATCGGGCGCTCTCAGCGCGGTATGGCCATAAGCGAGGGCAGCTCCAAAAAGTGGGCTATTTAAAGATCAGCCTCCGTAAAAGCCAGCATATTATATAAATTGTGAAGAAAAGGCAAAAGCTTACAGCACCTGGTATTCCCAGGCGGTCTCCCATAAAAGTGTAACAATCGGCCTTATCAGCCGAGTTACAAGACTAAAATGGGGTCAGATTTAAGTGTGAGAGATGACTAGTGGTTAAAAGAATGAGACATAAAAGAAAATTGGTTTAAATAGATTTGGTGTATTTACAAGGTTCACATAAAAGACTTTAAAACAACACGATAAAACTAGGTAAACTCTGTTAAAAGAATACAGTTCATTTGTCCATACCCTAAAAACAGGTAAACTCTGTTAAAAGAATACAGTTCATTTGTCCATACCCTAAAAACAGTCCAAGAACCCCAGTGTGTTGATAAGTCCAATGTGAGTGTCCACCAGTGTATATACAATCCACAGAAAGTGTAATCCAAAATTTGCAGGTGGTGAATGGAAAGGTGAGCTCTAAAATTAGCAACTCCTCAATCCAACAGTTTGGTGACTGTCCTTTGTTTGTCATGCTGCTCTCTTATACAGTTGTACTTCCTGCTTCCTGTCATGTGTCTAGTCACATGACAGGCCAACCATCCATTTATTAAAGACACATACACTTAAAATGTTAAGAGTAATAAAATGGCCTAAAAAACATGTAAAACACTTAAAACTCTATAATACATGTAAATGATTGTAATAAATAGAGCGGTAAAACACGTCTTTCTAAAAGCCAGCATATTATATAAATAGTGAAGAAAAGGCAAAAGCTTACAGCACCTGGTATTCCCAGGCGGTCTCCCATCCAAGTACTAACCAGGCCCGACGCTGCTTAGCTTCCGAGATCAGACGAGATCGGGCGCTCTCAGCGCGGTATGGCCATAAGCGAGGGCTGCTCCAAAAAGTGGGCTATTTAAAGATCAGCCTCCGTAAAAGCCAGCATATTATATAAATAGTGAAGAAAAGGCAAAAGCTTACAGCACCTGGTATTCCCAGGCGGTCTCCCATAAAAGTGTAACAATCGGCCTTATCAGCCGAGTTACAAGACTAAAATGGGGTCAGATTTAACTGTGAGAGATGGCTAGTGGTTAAAAGAATGAGACATAAAAGAAAATTGGTTTAAATAGATTTGGTGTATTTACAAGGTTCACATAAAAGACTTTAAAACAACACGATAAAACTAGGTAAACTCTGTTAAAAGAATACAGTTCATTTGTCCATACCCTAAAAACAGGTAAACTCTGTTAAAAGAATACAGTTCATTTGTCCATACCCTAAAAACAGTCCAAGAACCCCAGTGTGTTGATAAGTCCAATGTGAGTGTCCACCAGTGTATATACAATCCACAGAAAGTGTAATCCAAAGTTTGCAGGTGGTGAATGGAAAGGTGAGCTCTAAAATTAGCAACTCCTCAATCCAACAGTTTGGTGACTGTCCTTTGTTTGTCATGCTGCTCTCTTATACAGTTGTACTTCCTGCTTCCTGTCATGTGTCTAGTCACATGACAGGCCAACCATCCATTTATTAAAGACACATACACTTAAAATGTTAAGAGTAATAAAATGGCCTAAAAAACATGTAAAACACTTAAAACTCTATAATACATGTAAATGATTGTAATAAATAGAGCGGTAAAACACGTCTTTCTAAAAGCCAGCATAATATATAAATAGTGAAGAAAAGGCAAAAGCTTACAGCACCTGGTATTCCCAGGCGGTCTCCCATCCAAGTACTAACCAGGCCCGACGCTGCTTAGCTTCCGAGATCAGACGAGATCGGGCGCTCTCAGCGCGGTATGGCCATAAGCCAGGGTTGCTCCAAAAAGTGGGCTATTTAAAGATCAGCCTCCGTAAAAGCCAGCATATTATATGAATAGTGAAGAAAAGGCAAAAGCTTACAGCACCTGGTATTCCCAGGCGGTCTCCCATAAAAGTGTAACAATCGGCCTTATCAGCCGAGTTACAAGACTAAAATGGGGTCAGATTTAACTGTGAGAGATGACTAGTGGTTAAAAGAATGAGACATAAAAGAAAATTGGTTTAAATAGATTTGGTGTATTTACAAGGTTCACATAAAAGACTTTAAAACAACACGATAAAACTAGGTAAACTCTGTTAAAAGAATACAGTTCATTTGTCCATACCCTAAAAACAGGTAAACTCTGTTAAAAGAATACAGTTCATTTGTCCATACCCTAAAAACAGTCCAAGAACCCCAGTGTGTTGATAAGTCCAATGTGAGTGTCCACCAGTGTATATACAATCCACAGAAAGTGTAATCCAAAGTTTGCAGGTGGTGAATGGAAAGGTGAGCTCTAAAATTAGCAACTCCTCAATCCAACAGTTTGGTGACTGTCCTTTGTTTGTCATGCTGCTCTCTTATACAGTTGTACTTCCTGCTTCCTGTCATGTGTCTAGTCACATGACAGGCCAACCATCCATTTATTAAAGACACATACACTTAAAATGTTAAGAGTAATAAAATGGCCTAAAAAACATGTAAAACACTTAAAACTCTATAATACATTTAAATGATTGTAATAAATAGAGCGGTAAAACACGTCTTTCTAAAAGCCAGCATATTATATAAATAGTGAAGAAAAGGCAAAAGCTTACAGCACCTGGTATTCCCAGGCGGTCTCCCATCCAAGTAGTAAACAGGCCCGACGCTGCTTAGCTTCCGAGATCAGACAAGATCGGGCGCTCTCAGCGCGGTATGGCCATAAGCGAGGGGTGCTCCAAAAAGTGGGCTATTTAAAGATCAGCCTCCGTAAAAGCCAGCTTATTATATAAATAGTGAAGAAAAGGCAAAAGCTTACAGCACCTGGTATTCCCAGGCGGTCTCCCAGCCAAGTACTAACCAGGCCCGACGCTGCTTAGCTTCCGAGATCAGACGCGATCGGGCGCTCTCAGCGCGGTATGGCCATAAGCGAGGGCTGCTCCAAAAAGTGGGCTATTTAAAGATCAGCCTCCGTAAAAGCCAGCATATTATATAAATAGTGAAGAAAAGGCAAAAGCTTACAGCACCTGGTATTCCCAGGCGGTCTCCCATAAAAGTGTAACAATCGGCCTTATCAGCCGAGTTACAAGACTAAAATGGGGTCAGATTTAACTGTGAGAGATGACTAGTGGTTAAAAGAATGAGACAAAAAAGAAAATTGGTTTAAATAGATTTGGTGTATTTAAAAGGTTCACATAAAAGACTTTAAAACAACACGATAAAACTAGGTAAACTCTGTTAAAAGAATACAGTTCATTTGTCCATACCCTAAAAACAGGTAAACTCTGTTAAAAGAATACAGTTCATTTGTCCATACCCTAAAAACAGTCCAAGAACCCCAGTGTGTTGATAAGTCCAATGTGAGTGTCCACCAGTGTATATACAATCCACAGAAAGTGTAATCCAAAGTTTGCAGGTGG
>NW_027394288.1:57500-72500 GCF_049309525.1 Garra rufa
ACAACACGATAAAACTAGGTAAACTCTGTTAAAAGAATACAGTTCATTTGTCCATACCCTAAAAACAGGTAAACTCTGTTAAAAGAATACAGTTCATTTGTCCATACCCTAAAAACAGCCCAAGAACCCCAGTGTGTTGATAAGTCCAATGTGAGTGTCCACCAGTGTATATACAATCCACAGAAAGTGTAATCCAAAGTTTGCAGGTGGTGAATGGAAAGGTGAGCTCTAAAATTAGCAACTCCTCAATCCAACAGTTTGGTGACTGTCCTTTGTTTGTCATGCTGCTCTCTTATACAGTTGTACTTCCTGCTTCCTGTCATGTGTCTAGTCACATGACAGGCCAACCATCCATTTATTAAAGACACATACACTTAAAATGTTAAGAGTAATAAAATGGCCTAAAAAACATGTAAAACACTTAAAACTCTATAATACATTTAAATGATTGTAATAAATAGAGAGGTAAAACACGTCTTTCTAAAAGCCAGCATATTATATAAATAGTGAAGAAAAGGCAAAAGCTTACAGCACCTGGTATTCCCAGGCGGTCTCCCATCCAAGTACTAACCAGGCCCGACGCTGCTTAGCTTCCGAGATCAGACGAGATCGGGCGCTCTCAGCACGGTATGGCCATAAGCGAAGGCTGCTCCAAAAAGTGGGCTATTTAAAGATCAGCCTCCGTAAAAGCCAGCATATTATATAAATAGTGAAGAAAAGGCAAAAGCTTACAGCACCTGGTATTCCCAGGCGGTCCCTTGTCAAAAAATCCTATTGGAATTTCAGTTTATCCTTTAGGATCTTAGTGGATTCTTAGAATCCTATTGGACTTTACGATTTATTTTAATGGAATTTCACTTTGTCCTGTAGGATTTTAGTGGATTTTTAGAATCCTATTGGACATTACGATATATTTTAATGGAATTTCACTTTGTCCTGTAGGATTTTAGTGGATTTTTAGAATCCTATTGGACATTACAATTCATTTTAATGGAATTTCACTTTGTCTTGTAGGATTTTAGTGGATTTTTAGAATCCTATTGGACATTGCAATTTATTTTAATGGAATTTCACTTTGTCCTGTAGGGTTTTATTGGATTCTTAGAATCCTATTAAACATTACGATTTATTTTGGTAGAACTTCACTTTGTCCTGTAGGATTTTCCTTGATTTTTAGAATCTTATTGGACAGTGTTTTATTTAATGGGATTTCACTTTGTCCTGTATTTTATTGATTCATAGAAACTTAATGGGCATTGTCATTTTTAAACGAAATTTCACTTTGTCTTGTATGATCTTAGTTGATTCTGTTGATTAATTACTTTTTTAATTTAACTTTTTTAGAGTAACACTGCATGTTTGTGTGCACCTGTAACCCACAATAAATTGCAGCCTATATGAATACACACAAAAATAAACATAATATGTATTTATTGAAATTTATAATATTAAAGAAAGGCAAAGATAATATATATGATATTTCATAATGTTCGAATGAGTTAAATGTATTACATGTGATTAAGAATTCACAGAAATACGAACATCTACATACAGTATTGTCCTGACGCGGCCCCTTTAAGAAATCCGAATGTAGCGCGCCTGCAACTGTAGCGCTCATCATTTGAAAATAACGGTCGAAGAGGAAAAGCAGCGAGTGATTAACGGTGTTTAACTTGTTAAACTTTGATTTCAAATACGCCAAAAATGACGAAATAGTAACATTTATCTGGTCTGCATCCTAAACCAACAATATTGGGTGTTCTTGGTGAGTTGTTGAACTCGTGTTTGATTGTCTCTGCTGATTAGCACAGGAGTCTGCAGCTATGTGTCAAAAGCTATGAATCTGTGGTATTATTTATGATAGTCACATATGTTTATGCTACTAATTTTCATTGTATAAAACATTGGAGTAGTGACTGTTCTGCCACCATTTGTAGCTGTTTTAATTAATGTTGTGCTTTACGGCTTTGTAGCGTCACTATACTTTAAGTGCAAATAGCACACGTTGTTGGCGAAGACTATTAACACTAACTCCATCCACAAATGTGTGATTTGGATAGTGAACACTATAAAAGACAGCAGTCTTAATTTCTCCCTTTTCAAATATTTTAATAAAAATGAAGGAAATAATGTTGTGATGTGTATTTGCTTTGTCTTGAGAACAACAAAGTTGTTATTTTTCTTGTGAAGAAAAAAGGGTTACTACAGAAAAAAAGACATTAAGATTTAGAATTTAATTATTTTAGATTTAACGTTTAACCTAACTATTATTAACTTAATCATTCAGCCCAGGATTTGCTGAATTAAACTACTACTAATTTAGAAAAGACTGTTTAACCTTTTGTTATGTTATTTATTTATTTATTGTCACAGTAAAGCGTTATTTTTCTTTCCAACTTCTGGTGTCCTCTAAGTTTTATATCTACCTCCCTCACTCAAGTCTAGAACTGCTCCAGTATTTGCATTGGAGGACAATTGCTACATACTGTGTGTGTGTGTGTGTGTGTGTGTGTGTGTGTGTGTGTGTGTTTCACTAAAGCTGTGTGCTGCACAAATCACCTCACATCTTGTTTACAATGTTATTGAACAAGGTGATGTAAACAGCAAACTGCAAATACTATTTGATAGTAAAACAAAAACAGTGGAAAAGTGCACTTTAGATTACAAAAAGAACAGGCATCCAATTTGATCCCATAAAAATCCCATAGAAACCATCCTACAGAATATTTATGTCTTGTCAAAAAATCCTAAAGGATTCCAATAAGAATTTCTTACAGGATTCTTATTGGAATTTCTATCATATTTTGGAACCATTCCTATAGGATTTTGATAGGAATATTCTTATAAGATTCTTATATATTCTGTAGGATCATTCCTAAAGGATTTTTTATGGGATCAAATTGGATGCTTTTTCATGTCTTTATGGGAACTTTTTTATCTAAAGGTGAACTTTTCCACTGTTCTTGTTTTACTAACAAATAGTACTTGCAGTTTGCTGTTTACATCACCCTGATGTAGACGTTGTTCATTGTATGTTGCTTATCAAAAAATCCTAAAGGATTCTGATAAGTAACTTGTACTGGATCTTATGTTGGAACTGTTTTTATAGGATTTCAATAGGAATAGTCTTAGGATTCTTCTTGAAAGATGCTTTAAAATAAAACAGGATCCCATTGAAATCCTGTAGAAATTATCCTACAGGATGTTTATGTCTTGTCCTATAGGAAAATCCTATAAAATAATTCCTAATGGAATCCTTTAGGAATGGTTCCAAAATATGATAGAAATTCTGATTTTAATCCTGTAGAGAATTCCTAGTGGAATCCTTTAGGATTTGTAGAGGATTCCTATTGGAATGTATATTAAGGTGAGTTAAAGTAAACTGCAAGACACTAAACTAATATAAACAATTAAAAAAGCATACCGTTAGGATTCTTCAAAATTCTTGAAAGATGCTTTAAAATAAATCCCATTAAAATCCTGTAGAAATTATCCTACAGGATATTTATGTCTTGTCCTATAAGAAAATCCTATAAGATAATTCCTAATGGAATCCTTTAGGAACGGTTCCAAAATATGATAGAAATTCTAACTGGAATCCTGTAGAGAAATCCTATTGGAATCCTATGGGATTTTTTGACAAGGGGTCTCCCATAAAAGTGTAACAATCGGCCTTATCAGCCGAGTTACAAGACTAAAATGGGGTCAGATTTAACTGTGAGAGATGACTAGTGGTTAAAAGAATGAGACATAAAAGAAAATTGGTTTAAATAGATTTGGTGTATTTACAAGGTTCACATAAAAGACTTTAAAACAACACGATAAAACTAGGTAAACTCTGTTAAAAGAATACAGTGCATTTGTCCATACCCTAAAAACAGGTAAACTCTGTTAAAAGAATACAGTTCATTTGTCCATACCCTAAAAACAGTCCAAGAACCCCAGTGTGTTGATAAGTCCAATGTGAGTGTCCACCAGTGTATATACAATCCACAGAAAGTGTAATCCAAAGTTTGCAGGTGGTGAATGGAAAGGTGAGCTCTAAAATTAGCAACTCCTCAATCCAACAGTTTGGTGACTGTCCTTTGTTTGTCATGCTGCTCTCTTATACAGTTGTACTTCCTGCTTCCTGTCATGTGTCTAGTCACATGACAGGCCAACCATCCATTTATTAAAGACACATACACTTAAAATGTTAAGAGTAATAAAATGGCCTAAAAAACATGTAAAACACTTAAAACTCTATAATACATGTAAATGATTGTAATAAATAGAGCGGTAAAACACGTCTTTCTAAAAGCCAGCATATTATATAAATAGTGAAGAAAAGGCAAAAGCTTACAGCACCTGGTATTCCCAGGCGGTCTCCCATCCAAGTACTAACCAGGCCCGACGCTGCTTAGCTTCCGAGATCAGACGAGATCGGGCGCTCTCTTTTTTTTTTTTTTTTTTATTATCAAAAAGTACAAAATAAATATTTACATGACAAAAATAATTCAATTTCACATCTTTACATCTTCAAACTTATGACATGTGTATATCACTTCAAAAACACAACATAAATACAAACCACAAACCCAAATCAAAACAATGACATTTTGATGCAAGACTCATCGTAAATCATATTTATCAAAATTTTATACATAACCCTTTTCCCTCTTCTATACAAACCAGCTCATTGCCTTCCACAAAAGCCTTTTCAAATTCCTCTTTAGGCAAACATTTCCACATCAAATACACATTTTTCCTTAAAATCGTCTTGAACATTGCCCTTACATCCACTTTTTTCTTATCATAATACGCCATATTCCTCCTTACCCATATCGCATATCTTGCATTACTTAATACAAAGTTCCATAAATTCACTTTCCTATCCTTTTTATTCATGTTTATCCCAAACAAAAACAGCTTTCTCCATTCATCCCCTATCACATCTTTCCCCGTTCCTTTTTTCACCAACACTTTTAGTTCTGTATGAAATGCTTCCAACTCTTTGCATTCAAAAAAAATGTGCATTAATGTTTCTGGCTCTGTCCCACATACATCACATTCTCGTTTTACATTTTTGTTCATTTGATGAATCACCACCTTTGTATATATTCTATTATGCCTTAATTTAAAGTCCAGGTTTTCACAATCCAGTCCATTGTATTTCACATTTAAATTCCTCCAAATTGTCTTTACATTTATTCCAGGGAATACCCTTGGCCAAACCACCTCAGAGGCAGGCATTTTGATTTCCTTTTTCACCATCATCTTATAACATGTTTTCACATTTAACTGACACAAAAACTTTTTTCCCTTTTTATCAATAACATACATTTCAGGAAATCCCCAATCTCCTATTTTTACAGTCTCTTTCTCAATCCTTTGCACCCACCCTTCTGGTAGGCTTGTTTTAATGTTTTCACATTCACAATCCACTTTAGATTTATCAATTTCATCATCCCATCCTACTACACAATCATATATAGCTCTATTTGGCAAAAAACCTTTAACATATTCATATGCCATGTCTTTCACTTTCCTAACTCCCGCCCTCATAAACAACTTATTATAAAGCATTTTCCCTCCCCTTTTAATTTTTGGATTCAGAAATAATGGCTGGTCAAGTACTTGATTTATATTGTCACATTCATAATTAACATTAACCAAAAACTCAGCCCAAGCACTAAATACTTCTTGATAAAACATTGGCATTTTCTCAGTCATAGGTTTTTTAAAAGCCATAAACAGTCCTTCCTCACCACATCCTCCACCTTTATTTAAAAAAAATTTCATATATCCCTTCCACCCATACTGTACTTTGTCACATAAATATTTTTTTATTGTTTTAACTCTTATTGCTTTCCTCTTAACCTCTAAGTCTATCAACCTCAGACCTCCCTCCTTATAGTCTGCTATCAGTGTTTTTGTTGATATTTTAATTCCTTTACCTCCCCACACAAAATTATTCACAGCCTCTTTTATTCCGTTCAAAACCCAGTCTGGCATGTCAATTGCTCCCATCACATAATTGCATTTAGTGAGTATTAACGAATTAGCCACAACTACCTTTCCTCTTAATCTCAATTCTCTTTGCCTCCAGAAATTAAGTACTTGTTTTATTTTATTTAAAACTCCAGTCCATGTGGCATCTCTAGCCTCTTTCGCATTTACTCCAATATTCACTCCTAATATCCTTAAATACTCTTTCGTTATTTTAAATGGAACATCTGACCCTTTTATCTCCACCCCTCCTATACTTATTATTTCTGACTTGTCAACATTTATCTTTGCACCTGAAGCTTTTCCATATTTTTCTATCTGCATTTTTATTCTCTTAACACTCTCTACATCCTTGACAGTAAAAGTTGTGTCATCAGCATATTGGTGGATTACACTTACTCCTCCATAAGGAATTTGAATACCTCTTATTTCTTTATCACTTTTTATCAAAGATGCCAGCGGCTCCGCTGTTATTGAATATAACAAAGCAGATAATGGGCACCCTTGTCTGACTGACCTTTCTAATGGAAAGGGGTCAGTTAATGCCCCATTAATTTTAACACAGCTCCGGGCATTGTCATATATTAATTTGATCCATTTTCTTATTCTGTCTCCAAACCCATATCTCGCCATTGTCTGCTCAATAAAACTGTGCTCCACTCTATCAAAAGCTTTATTCAAATCCACAGATAAAACCAACCCCCCTTCCCCATCCTTTCCCATGTTTTCTACAACGTCTCTTATTGTACATATGATATCCATAATGTCTCTCCCCATTATACTGTATGCTTGGCTAGGCGACACAATACTCCCTACAACCTGTTTAATTCTATTGGCTATTACTTTTGTTAAAATTTTATAATCCGAATTAAGCAGACTCAAAGGCCTATAATTTTCCAACTTCAATGGATTTCCTTTATTTTTATATAAGATAGTTATTATTCCTAAGCCCATGGATCTCGGCATTTCCCCTCTCTCCTCCATACCTTTATACAACCTTAGCAGTATTGGTGCTAGGGTCCCTATGAAGGCCTTATAGAACTCATGTGTCAAACCATCCGAGCCCGGACTTTTATTCTTTTTTGTCTGATTTATTGCATCTTTTATTTCTTCAATACCTATATCTCTTTCGCACATATTCTTCTCATCCTCGTCTAGCTTCACGTTCACAGTACTCAAGACTTCATCCACACATTCTTGTTTTACACCCTCTTTCTTGAATAATTCCCTATAAAAATTCTCCACTTCTCCTATTATCCCAACAAAATCATTTATTTTATCGCCTTTTCTATTTTCTAACTCTACAATGTGTTTTCTCCTCTGCTTTTTATTTTCTAAATTTAGGAAGAATTTTGTACTTCTTTCTCCCTCTAAAGCATACTGAGCTCTACTTCTTATTATAGCTCCCTTGCTTTTTTCCTTTTCATACTCCTCTAATTCTGTTTTTAACCTCCAAAAGCACTCTTCACTGTACTCAGGATTATTTTCTATTTTTTCCGCTTCCCCTTTTAATGCATTTTCCAAAGCTTCTGCTTTACTCCTCCTCATAAAATCTCTTTGTTTTGAATACCTAATACTTCTTTTTTTAATTTTCTCTTTCATTCCCTCCCACCATTCACATACATTTTCCTCAAATAGAGAATTCTGCATTTCATAATTTATACATTTTACAATATTTTCTTTATATGCCTCTTCATTTAACAGATTTGCATTCAGACACCACAAACCCCCTCCCCTCGCCTCTTCACTTACACCCATCTTGACTGTCATCACAGCATGATCACTTAAACTGACAAACTTATATTTCACATTTTTAACATATTTTAACATTTCTCTTTTTGCCAAACATAAATCTATACGACTCTGTTTCAAATTACCCATCACCATTTGTCTTCTCGAAAATTCTCTTTTATATGGATTCTCTTCCCTCCACACATCTACTATGTCTTCATTCTGCATCCACTCTGTTAAGAACTTTCTTGACCCATCAGATTTAAAATTAGCACTACTGGAAGCATCCAGTCTCGTGCACCACACGTTGAAATCCCCAACTACTATACACTTCTCTTTCCATTGTGTCTTCATTTCCTTAAAGACTTCTTTTCTGTCAATCTCTATATTCGGTGCATAAATGTTTATAAGCCTAAACATTTCATTACAAAACTTAAATTCAAGTCCTAGCATTCTCCCATTTCCATCTTTATAAATTTGTTTCACATTTTGCACTCTGTCTCTTTTTATCAAAATCGCCACTCCACATGCTTTTACATTTCCATGACTCACATAAATTTCCCCCTCCCAACTCTTTTTTATATTGTCCATTATATCCCCTGTCCAATGCGTCTCTTGTAGGCATAGCACATCAGCTTTTAACAGTCTCTTCACCCTCTCAAACTTTTTTAGGTCTCTTAGCCCGTTACTGTTCAGACACGCAATGTGCAAAATACCCCACATAATGATTATCACAGTTTTTAAGGGATTTATACTCATTCCAATTAAATCAAACTCTTACTTTCTGCCTTTTGCTCCTCCAGTCTTTCCTTCTTTCTTTTTTTCAATATACCTTTCCCCTCACATGTATCCATGTCTTCCTCTCCGTTTTTCACAGGATTTTCTATCATTTCTTTCTCCTTTCCTCCCCCTTCGTCTTTCTTCATTCCTCTTCTCTCCAGATGTTTTTCTCCTTGACTTTTAGCATTACCACCTTCTTCATTGTCATTTTTTTCCGTCTTCCCGTTTCCATCTTCACACTCCAGACCTCTCTGATCCATCTCTTTACCTGCTGTTCTTTTTTTCTTCTTTCTCTGTCTCATCTGTTGCCCCGCGCCCGCCTCCTCTGGGCTGCTCTCACTCTTAGTATCTCCCCTGTTTGTCGCTCTCTCTTTCTCTCCCCAAGTGCTTTGACTCATCTCTCCTTCAACAATTACCTCTTCCTCTTCTTTTTCTTCACTCTCCAGCTCCTCGTACAGATCTTCCATTATCCCCTCGCCGTTCCTTTCTTCCATCATAGCCGGCGTTTCACACACGCACAGTCCTGGCCGCATTCCACACACTTCACAATTCACCTCTTTGCACTCTCTTGCATAGTGTCCTTGTTTATCGCATCTAAAACACCTAAAGCTCGGGCAGTCCCTCACAACATGTCCCGGTTGTATACACAAACGGCAAACCTTCACTTGTCGGTCATGTATCACCCTAAAGTGTTCTGTCCCTCCGAGCGTCTCAAATTTCGTTGAATAGGGCAACGATTTAACAACATTATTGAACTTAACTTTTAAAAACCTTGTCCCATCCGCGATGTCGGTTCCCGGCCACATTCTCCTCTTGATTTTAGACGCTTCTGTTACTCCCCAATCCTTTAGTTTGCTCAATATTTCTTCATCTTGAATATACATAGGCAGTCCTAAGAAAGAAACAACCACCTCCATGCAATCCACTTCCTTCACCATTACACGACTGTTTTTTATCTTCAAACCATCCAGAATTTTTCCTTTTGCCTTCATATCTTCCATTGTTAACTCATACTCTTTTGGAGATTTATACCTGCAACCGATCACTCCTCCGCATTCTTCCTTCACACTCTTTAATAGTTCCATCATTGTGATTCTGTCCTCCCCCTCCATCTCCACCAGCACCGTCAGTTCCTTTCCATAGCTGCGCTCTCCATCTCTCTTGTCCTGCATGTTTCGACCTCTTCCCGTCTCCTGTTGTCCAGCCATTTCTCTTTCCTCGCTGTGTGAGGTATTTATCCCCAAACAGCACGACACTGTTTGAGGATTAAATGACCCCCCAACACGCAAACACTCCTTTGGAGCAGTTTTTCCAAACAATGTGAAAAGAATTGAATCCTTTACTCCACTCAAACAAACACACTCCTTCTTCCTCCTTGCTTCTCTCACTGTACCACTTCCTGTCACCACTAGGGCGCTCTCAGCGCGGTATGGCCATAAGCGAGGGCAGCTCCAAAAAGTGGGCTATTTAAAGATCAGCCTCCGTAAAAGCCAGCATATTATATAAATTGTGAAGAAAAGGCAAAAGCTTACAGCACCTGGTATTCCCAGGCGGTCTCCCATAAAAGTGTAACAATCGGCCTTATCAGCCGAGTTACAAGACTAAAATGGGGTCAGATTTAAGTGTGAGAGATGACTAGTGGTTAAAAGAATGAGACATAAAAGAAAATTGGTTTAAATAGATTTGGTGTATTTACAAGGTTCACATAAAAGACTTTAAAACAACACGATAAAACTAGGTAAACTCTGTTAAAAGAATACAGTTCATTTGTCCATACCCTAAAAACAGGTAAACTCTGTTAAAAGAATACAGTTCATTTGTCCATACCCTAAAAACAGTCCAAGAACCCCAGTGTGTTGATAAGTCCAATGTGAGTGTCCACCAGTGTATATACAATCCACAGAAAGTGTAATCCAAAATTTGCAGGTGGTGAATGGAAAGGTGAGCTCTAAAATTAGCAACTCCTCAATCCAACAGTTTGGTGACTGTCCTTTGTTTGTCATGCTGCTCTCTTATACAGTTGTACTTCCTGCTTCCTGTCATGTGTCTAGTCACATGACAGGCCAACCATCCATTTATTAAAGACACATACACTTAAAATGTTAAGAGTAATAAAATGGCCTAAAAAACATGTAAAACACTTAAAACTCTATAATACATGTAAATGATTGTAATAAATAGAGCGGTAAAACACGTCTTTCTAAAAGCCAGCATATTATATAAATAGTGAAGAAAAGGCAAAAGCTTACAGCACCTGGTATTCCCAGGCGGTCTCCCATCCAAGTACTAACCAGGCCCGACGCTGCTTAGCTTCCGAGATCAGACGAGATCGGGCGCTCTCAGCGCGGTATGGCCATAAGCGAGGGCTGCTCCAAAAAGTGGGCTATTTAAAGATCAGCCTCCGTAAAAGCCAGCATATTATATAAATAGTGAAGAAAAGGCAAAAGCTTACAGCACCTGGTATTCCCAGGCGGTCTCCCATAAAAGTGTAACAATCGGCCTTATCAGCCGAGTTACAATACTAAAATGGGGTCAGATTTAACTGTGAGAGATGGCTAGTGGTTAAAAGAATGAGACATAAAAGAAAATTGGTTTAAATAGATTTGGTGTATTTACAAGGTTCACATAAAAGACTTTAAAACAACACGATAAAACTAGGTAAACTCTGTTAAAAGAATACAGTTCATTTGTCCATACCCTAAAAACAGGTAAACTCTGTTAAAAGAATACAGTTCATTTGTCCATACCCTAAAAACAGTCCAAGAACCCCAGTGTGTTGATAAGTCCAATGTGAGTGTCCACCAGTGTATATACAATCCACAGAAAGTGTAATCCAAAGTTTGCAGGTGGTGAATGGAAAGGTGAGCTCTAAAATTAGCAACTCCTCAATCCAACAGTTTGGTGACTGTCCTTTGTTTGTCATGCTGCTCTCTTATACAGTTGTACTTCCTGCTTCCTGTCATGTGTCTAGTCACATGACAGGCCAACCATCCATTTATTAAAGACACATACACTTAAAATGTTAAGAGTAATAAAATGGCCTAAAAAACATGTAAAACACTTAAAACTCTATAATACATGTAAATGATTGTAATAAATAGAGCGGTAAAACACGTCTTTCTAAAAGCCAGCATAATATATAAATAGTGAAGAAAAGGCAAAAGCTTACAGCACCTGGTATTCCCAGGCGGTCTCCCATCCAAGTACTAACCAGGCCCGACGCTGCTTAGCTTCCGAGATCAGACGAGATCGGGCGCTCTCAGCTCGGTATGGCCATAAGCCAGGGTTGCTCCAAAAAGTGGGCTATTTAAAGATCAGCCTCCGTAAAAGCCAGCATATTATATGAATAGTGAAGAAAAGGCAAAAGCTTACAGCACCTGGTATTCCCAGGCGGTCTCCCATAAAAGTGTAACAATCGGCCTTATCAGCCGAGTTACAAGACTAAAATGGGGTCAGATTTAACTGTGAGAGATGACTAGTGGTTAAAAGAATGAGACATAAAAGAAAATTGGTTTAAATAGATTTGGTGTATTTACAAGGTTCACATAAAAGACTTTAAAACAACACGATAAAACTAGGTAAACTCTGTTAAAAGAATACAGTTCATTTGTCCATACCCTAAAAACAGGTAAACTCTGTTAAAAGAATACAGTTCATTTGTCCATACCCTAAAAACAGTCCAAGAACCCCAGTGTGTTGATAAGTCCAATGTGAGTGTCCACCAGTGTATATACAATCCACAGAAAGTGTAATCCAAAGTTTGCAGGTGGTGAATGGAAAGGTGAGCTCTAAAATTAGCAACTCCTCAATCCAACAGTTTGGTGACTGTCCTTTGTTTGTCATGCTGCTCTCTTATACAGTTGTACTTCCTGCTTCCTGTCATGTGTCTAGTCACATGACAGGCCAACCATCCATTTATTAAAGACACATACACTTAAAATGTTAAGAGTAATAAAATGGCCTAAAAAACATGTAAAACACTTAAAACTCTATAATACATGTAAATGATTGTAATAAATAGAGCGGTAAAACACGTCTTTCTAAAAGCCAGCATATTATATAAATAGTGAAGAAAAGGCAAAAGCTTACAGCACCTGGTATTCCCAGGCGGTCTCCCATCCAAGTACTAACCAGGCCCGACGCTGCTTAGCTTCCGAGATCAGACGAGATCGGGCGCTCTCAGCGCGGTATGGCCATAAGCGAGGGCTGCTCCAAAAAGTGGGCTATTTAAAGATCAGCCTCCGTAAAAGCCAGCATATTATATAAATAGTGAAGAAAAGGCAAAAGCTTACAGCACCTGGTATTCCCAGGCGGTCTCCCATAAAAGTGTAACAATCGGCCTTATCAGCCGAGTTACAAGACTAAAATGGGGTCAGATTTAACTGTGAGAGATGGCTAGTGGTTAAAAGAATGAGACATAAAAGAAAATTGGTTTAAATAGATTTGGTGTATTTACAAGGTTCACATAAAAGACTTTAAAACAACACGATAAAACTAGGTAAACTCTGTTAAAAGAATACAGTTCATTTGTCCATACCCTAAAAACAGGTAAACTCTGTTAAAAGAATACAGTTCATTTGTCCATACCCTAAAAACAGTCCAAGAACCCCAGTGTGTTGATAAGTCCAATGTGAGTGTCCACCAGTGTATATACAATCCACAGAAAGTGTAATCCAAAGTTTGCAGGTGGTGAATGGAAAGGTGAGCTCTAAAATTAGCAACTCCTCAATCCAACAGTTTGGTGACTGTCCTTTGTTTGTCATGCTGCTCTCTTATACAGTTGTACTTCCTGCTTCCTGTCATGTGTCTAGTCACATGACAGGCCAACCATCCATTTATTAAAGACACATACACTTAAAATGTTAAGAGTAATAAAATGGCCTAAAAAACATGTAAAACACTTAAAACTCTATAATACATGTAAATGATTGTAATAAATAGAGCGGTAAAACACGTCTTTCTAAAAGCCAGCATAATATATAAATAGTGAAGAAAAGGCAAAAGCTTACAGCACCTGGTATTCCCAGGCGGTCTCCCATCCAAGTACTAACCAGGCCCGACGCTGCTTAGCTTCCGAGATCAGACGAGATCGGGCGCTCTCAGCGCGGTATGGCCATAAGCCAGGGTTGCTCCAAAAAGTGGGCTATTTAAAGATCAGCCTCCGTAAAAGCCAGCATATTATATGAATAGTGAAGAAAAGGCAAAAGCTTACAGCACCTGGTATTCCCAGGCGGTCTCCCATAAAAGTGTAACAATCGGCCTTATCAGCCGAGTTACAAGACTAAAATGGGGTCAGATTTAACTGTGAGAGATGACTAGTGGTTAAAAGAATGAGACATAAAAGAAAATTGGTTTAAATAGATTTGGTGTATTTACAAGGTTCACATAAAAGACTTTAAAACAACACGATAAAACTAGGTAAACTCTGTTAAAAGAATACAGTTCATTTGTCCATACCCTAAAAACAGGTAAACTCTGTTAAAAGAATACAGTTCATTTGTCCATACCCTAAAAACAGTCCAAGAACCCCAGTGTGTTGATAAGTCCAATGTGAGTGTCCACCAGTGTATATACAATCCACAGAAAGTGTAATCCAAAGTTTGCAGGTGGTGAATGGAAAGGTGAGCTCTAAAATTAGCAACTCCTCAATCCAACAGTTTGGTGACTGTCCTTTGTTTGTCATGCTGCTCTCTTATACAGTTGTACTTCCTGCTTCCTGTCATGTGTCTAGTCACATGACAGGCCAACCATCCATTTATTAAAGACACATACACTTAAAATGTTAAGAGTATTAAAATGGCCTAAAAAACATGTAAAACACTTAAAACTCTATAATACATTTAAATGATTGTAATAAATAGAGCGGTAAAACACGTCTTTCTAAAAGCCAGCATATTATATAAATAGTGAAGAAAAGGCAAAAGCTTACAGCACCTGGTATTCCCAGGCGGTCTCCCATCCAAGTAGTAAACAGGCCCGACGCTGCTTAGCTTCCGAGATCAGACAAGATCGGGCGCTCTCAGCGCGGTATGGCCATAAGCGAGGGCTGCTCCAAAAAGTGGGCTATTTAAAGATCAGCCTCCGTAAAAGCCAGCTTATTATATAAATAGTGAAGAAAAGGCAAAAGCTTACAGCACCTGGTATTCCCAGGCGGTCTCCCAGCCAAGTACTAACCAGGCCCGACGCTGCTTAGCTTCCGAGATCAGACGCGATCGGGCGCTCTCAGCGCGGTATGGCCATAAGCGAGGGCTGCTCCAAAAAGTGGGCTATTTAAAGATCAGCCTCCGTAAAAGCCAGCATATTATATAAATAGTGAAGAAAAGGCAAAAGCTTACAGCACCTGGTATTCCCAGGCGGTCTCCCATAAAAGTGTAACAATCGGCCTTATCAGCCGAGTTACAAGACTAAAATGGGGTCAGATTTAACTGTGAGAGATGACTAGTGGTTAAAAGAATGAGACAAAAAAGAAAATTGGTTTAAATAGATTTGGTGTATTTAAAA
>NW_027394288.1:80000-82500 GCF_049309525.1 Garra rufa
TATTAACTTAATCATTCAGCCCAGGATTTGCTGAATTAAACTACTACTAATTTAGAAAAGACTGTTTAACCTTTTGTTATGTTATTTATTTATTTATTGTCACAGTAAAGCGTTATTTTTCTTTCCAACTTCTGGTGTCCTCTAAGTTTTATATCTACCTCCCTCACTCAAGTCTAGAACTGCTCCAGTATTTGCATTGGAGGACAATTGCTACATACTGTGTGTGTGTGTGTGTGTGTGTGTGTGTTTCACTAAAGCTGTGTGCTGCACAAATCACCTCACATCTTGTTTACAATGTTATTGAACAAGGTGATGTAAACAGCAAACTGCAAATACTATTTGATAGTAAAACAAAAACAGTGGAAAAGTGCACTTTAGATTACAAAAAGAACAGGCATCCAATTTGATCCCATAAAAATCCCATAGAAACCATCCTACAGAATATTTATGTCTTGTCAAAAAATCCTAAAGGATTCCAATAAGAATTTCTTACAGGATTCTTATTGGAATTTCTATCATATTTTGGAACCATTCCTATAGGATTTTGATAGGAATATTCTTATAAGATTCTTATATATTCTGTAGGATCATTCCTAAAGGATTTTTTATGGGATCAAATTGGATGCTTTTTCATGTCTTTATGGGAACTTTTTTATCTAAAGGTGAACTTTTCCACTGTTCTTGTTTTACTAACAAATAGTACTTGCAGTTTGCTGTTTACATCACCCTGATGTAGACGTTGTTCATTGTATGTTGCTTATCAAAAAATCCTAAAGGATTCTGATAAGTAACTTGTACTGGATCTTATGTTGGAACTGTTTTTATAGGATTTCAATAGGAATAGTCTTAGGATTCTTCTTGAAAGATGCTTTAAAATAAAACAGGATCCCATTGAAATCCTGTAGAAATTATCCTACAGGATGTTTATGTCTTGTCCTATAGGAAAATCCTATAAAATAATTCCTAATGGAATCCTTTAGGAATGGTTCCAAAATATGATAGAAATTCTGATTTTAATCCTGTAGAGAATTCCTAGTGGAATCCTTTAGGATTTGTAGAGGATTCCTATTGGAATGTATATTAAGGTGAGTTAAAGTAAACTGCAAGACACTAAACTAATATAAACAATTAAAAAAGCATACCGTTAGGATTCTTCAAAATTCTTGAAAGATGCTTTAAAATAAATCCCATTAAAATCCTGTAGAAATTATCCTACAGGATATTTATGTCTTGTCCTATAAGAAAATCCTATAAGATAATTCCTAATGGAATCCTTTAGGAACGGTTCCAAAATATGATAGAAATTCTAACTGGAATCCTGTAGAGAAATCCTATTGGAATCCTATGGGATTTTTTGACAAGGGGTCTCCCATAAAAGTGTAACAATCGGCCTTATCAGCCGAGTTACAAGACTAAAATGGGGTCAGATTTAACTGTGAGAGATGACTAGTGGTTAAAAGAATGAGACATAAAAGAAAATTGGTTTAAATAGATTTGGTGTATTTACAAGGTTCACATAAAAGACTTTAAAACAACACGATAAAACTAGGTAAACTCTGTTAAAAGAATACAGTGCATTTGTCCATACCCTAAAAACAGGTAAACTCTGTTAAAAGAATACAGTTCATTTGTCCATACCCTAAAAACAGTCCAAGAACCCCAGTGTGTTGATAAGTCCAATGTGAGTGTCCACCAGTGTATATACAATCCACAGAAAGTGTAATCCAAAGTTTGCAGGTGGTGAATGGAAAGGTGAGCTCTAAAATTAGCAACTCCTCAATCCAACAGTTTGGTGACTGTCCTTTGTTTGTCATGCTGCTCTCTTATACAGTTGTACTTCCTGCTTCCTGTCATGTGTCTAGTCACATGACAGGCCAACCATCCATTTATTAAAGACACATACACTTAAAATGTTAAGAGTAATAAAATGGCCTAAAAAACATGTAAAACACTTAAAACTCTATAATACATGTAAATGATTGTAATAAATAGAGCGGTAAAACACGTCTTTCTAAAAGCCAGCATATTATATAAATAGTGAAGAAAAGGCAAAAGCTTACAGCACCTGGTATACCCAGGCGGTCTCCCATCCAAGTACTAACCAGGCCCGACGCTGCTTAGCTTCCGAGATCAGACGAGATCGGGCGCTCTCAGCGCGGTATGGCCATAAGCGAGGGCTGCTCCAAAAAGTGGGCTATTTAAAGATCAGCCTCCGTAAAAGCCAGCATATTATATAAATAGTGAAGAAAAGGCAAAAGCTTACAGCACCTGGTATTCCCAGGCGGTCTCCCATCCAAGTACTAACCAGGCCCGACGCTGCTTAGCTTCCGAGATCAGACGAGATCGGGCGCTCTCAGCGCGGTATGGCCATAAGCGAGGGCAGCTCCAAAAAGTGGGCTATTTAAAGATCAGCCTCCGTAAAAGCCAGCATATTATATAAATTGTGAAGAAAAGGCAAAAGCTTACAGCACCTGGTATTCCCAGGCGGTCTCCCATAAAA
>NW_027394288.1:85000-100000 GCF_049309525.1 Garra rufa
TCCATACCCTAAAAACAGCCCAAGAACCCCAGTGTGTTGATAAGTCCAATGTGAGTGTCCACCAGTGTATATACAATCCACAGAAAGTGTAATCCAAAGTTTGCAGGTGGTGAATGGAAAGGTGAGCTCTAAAATTAGCAACTCCTCAATCCAACAGTTTGGTGACTGTCCTTTGTTTGTCATGCTGCTCTCTTATACAGTTGTACTTCCTGCTTCCTGTCATGTGTCTAGTCACATGACAGGCCAACCATCCATTTATTAAAGACACATACACTTAAAATGTTAAGAGTAATAAAATGGCCTAAAAAACATGTAAAACACTTAAAACTCTATAATACATTTAAATGATTGTAATAAATAGAGAGGTAAAACACGTCTTTCTAAAAGCCAGCATATTATATAAATAGTGAAGAAAAGGCAAAAGCTTACAGCACCTGGTATTCCCAGGCGGTCTCCCATCCAAGTACTAACCAGGCCCGACGCTGCTTAGCTTCCGAGATCAGACGAGATCGGGCGCTCTCAGCACGGTATGGCCATAAGCGAAGGCTGCTCCAAAAAGTGGGCTATTTAAAGATCAGCCTCCGTAAAAGCCAGCATATTATATAAATAGTGAAGAAAAGGCAAAAGCTTACAGCACCTGGTATTCCCAGGCGGTCCCTTGTCAAAAAATCCTATTGGAATTTCAGTTTATCCTTTAGGATCTTAGTGGATTCTTAGAATCCTATTGGACTTTACGATTTATTTTAATGGAATTTCACTTTGTCCTGTAGGATTTTAGTGGATTTTTAGAATCCTATTGGACATTACGATATATTTTAATGGAATTTCACTTTGTCCTGTAGGATTTTAGTGGATTTTTAGAATCCTATTGGACATTACAATTCATTTTAATGGAATTTCACTTTGTCTTGTAGGATTTTAGTGGATTTTTAGAATCCTATTGGACATTGCAATTTATTTTAATGGAATTTCACTTTGTCCTGTAGGGTTTTATTGGATTCTTAGAATCCTATTAAACATTACGATTTATTTTGGTAGAACTTCACTTTGTCCTGTAGGATTTTCCTTGATTTTTAGAATCTTATTGGACAGTGTTTTATTTAATGGGATTTCACTTTGTCCTGTATTTTATTGATTCATAGAAACTTAATGGGCATTGTCATTTTTAAACGAAATTTCACTTTGTCTTGTATGATCTTAGTTGATTCTGTTGATTAATTACTTTTTTAATTTAACTTTTTTAGAGTAACACTGCATGTTTGTGTGCACCTGTGACCCACAATAAATTGCAGCCTATATGAATACACACAAAAATAAACATAATATGTATTTATTGAAATTTATAATATTAAAGAAAGGCAAAGATAATATATATGATATTTCATAATGTTCGAATGAGTTAAATGTATTACATGTGATTAAGAATTCACAGAAATACGAACATCTACATACAGTATTGTCCTGACGCGGCCCCTTTAAGAAATCCGAATGTAGCGCGCCTGCAACTGTAGCGCTCATCATTTGAAAATAACGGTCGAAGAGGAAAAGCAGCGAGTGATTAACGGTGTTTAACTTGTTAAACTTTGATTTCAAATACGCCAAAAATGACGAAATAGTAACATTTATCTGGTCTGCATCCTAAACCAACAATATTGGGTGTTCTTGGTGAGTTGTTGAACTCGTGTTTGATTGTCTCTGCTGATTAGCACAGGAGTCTGCAGCTATGTGTCAAAAGCTATGAATCTGTGGTATTATTTATGATAGTCACATATGTTTATGCTACTAATTTTCATTGTATAAAACATTGGAGTAGTGACTGTTCTGCCACCATTTGTAGCTGTTTTAATTAATGTTGTGCTTTACGGCTTTGTAGCGTCACTATACTTTAAGTGCAAATAGCACACGTTGTTGGCGAAGACTATTAACACTAACTCCATCCACAAATGTGTGATTTGGATAGTGAACACTATAAAAGACAGCAGTCTTAATTTCTCCCTTTTCAAATATTTTAATAAAAATGAAGGAAATAATGTTGTGATGTGTATTTGCTTTGTCTTGAGAACAACAAAGTTGTTATTTTTCTTGTGAAGAAAAAAGGGTTACTACAGAAAAAAAGACATTAAGATTTAGAATTTAATTATTTTAGATTTAACGTTTAACCTAACTATTATTAACTTAATCATTCAGCCCAGGATTTGCTGAATTAAACTACTACTAATTTAGAAAAGACTGTTTAACCTTTTGTTATGTTATTTATTTATTTATTGTCACAGTAAAGCGTTATTTTTCTTTCCAACTTCTGGTGTCCTCTAAGTTTTATATCTACCTCCCTCACTCAAGTCTAGAACTGCTCCAGTATTTGCATTGGAGGACAATTGCTACATACTGTGTGTGTGTGTGTGTGTGTGTGTGTGTGTGTGTGTGTGTGTGTGTGTGTGTGTGTGTGTTTCACTAAAGCTGTGTGCTGCACAAATCACCTCACATCTTGTTTACAATGTTATTGAACAAGGTGATGTAAACAGCAAACTGCAAATACTATTTGATAGTAAAACAAAAACAGTGGAAAAGTGCACTTTAGATTACAAAAAGAACAGGCATCCAATTTGATCCCATAAAAATCCCATAGAAACCATCCTACAGAATATTTATGTCTTGTCAAAAAATCCTAAAGGATTCCAATAAGAATTTCTTACAGGATTCTTATTGGAATTTCTATCATATTTTGGAACCATTCCTATAGGATTTTGATAGGAATATTCTTATAAGATTCTTATATATTCTGTAGGATCATTCCTAAAGGATTTTTTATGGGATCAAATTGGATGCTTTTTCATGTCTTTATGGGAACTTTTTTATCTAAAGGTGAACTTTTCCACTGTTCTTGTTTTACTAACAAATAGTACTTGCAGTTTGCTGTTTACATCACCCTGATGTAGACGTTGTTCATTGTATGTTGCTTATCAAAAAATCCTAAAGGATTCTGATAAGTAACTTGTACTGGATCTTATGTTGGAACTGTTTTTATAGGATTTCAATAGGAATAGTCTTAGGATTCTTCTTGAAAGATGCTTTAAAATAAAACAGGATCCCATTGAAATCCTGTAGAAATTATCCTACAGGATGTTTATGTCTTGTCCTATAGGAAAATCCTATAAAATAATTCCTAATGGAATCCTTTAGGAATGGTTCCAAAATATGATAGAAATTCTGATTTTAATCCTGTAGAGAATTCCTAGTGGAATCCTTTAGGATTTGTAGAGGATTCCTATTGGAATGTATATTAAGGTGAGTTAAAGTAAACTGCAAGACACTAAACTAATATAAACAATTAAAAAAGCATACCGTTAGGATTCTTCAAAATTCTTGAAAGATGCTTTAAAATAAATCCCATTAAAATCCTGTAGAAATTATCCTACAGGATATTTATGTCTTGTCCTATAAGAAAATCCTATAAGATAATTCCTAATGGAATCCTTTAGGAACGGTTCCAAAATATGATAGAAATTCTAACTGGAATCCTGTAGAGAAATCCTATTGGAATCCTATGGGATTTTTTGACAAGGGGTCTCCCATAAAAGTGTAACAATCGGCCTTATCAGCCGAGTTACAAGACTAAAATGGGGTCAGATTTAACTGTGAGAGATGACTAGTGGTTAAAAGAATGAGACATAAAAGAAAATTGGTTTAAATAGATTTGGTGTATTTACAAGGTTCACATAAAAGACTTTAAAACAACACGATAAAACTAGGTAAACTCTGTTAAAAGAATACAGTGCATTTGTCCATACCCTAAAAACAGGTAAACTCTGTTAAAAGAATACAGTTCATTTGTCCATACCCTAAAAACAGTCCAAGAACCCCAGTGTGTTGATAAGTCCAATGTGAGTGTCCACCAGTGTATATACAATCCACAGAAAGTGTAATCCAAAGTTTGCAGGTGGTGAATGGAAAGGTGAGCTCTAAAATTAGCAACTCCTCAATCCAACAGTTTGGTGACTGTCCTTTGTTTGTCATGCTGCTCTCTTATACAGTTGTACTTCCTGCTTCCTGTCATGTGTCTAGTCACATGACAGGCCAACCATCCATTTATTAAAGACACATACACTTAAAATGTTAAGAGTAATAAAATGGCCTAAAAAACATGTAAAACACTTAAAACTCTATAATACATGTAAATGATTGTAATAAATAGAGCGGTAAAACACGTCTTTCTAAAAGCCAGCATATTATATAAATAGTGAAGAAAAGGCAAAAGCTTACAGCACCTGGTATTCCCAGGCGGTCTCCCATCCAAGTACTAACCAGGCCCGACGCTGCTTAGCTTCCGAGATCAGACGAGATCGGGCGCTCTCAGCGCGGTATGGCCATAAGCGAGGGCAGCTCCAAAAAGTGGGCTATTTAAAGATCAGCCTCCGTAAAAGCCAGCATATTATATAAATTGTGAAGAAAAGGCAAAAGCTTACAGCACCTGGTATTCCCAGGCGGTCTCCCATAAAAGTGTAACAATCGGCCTTATCAGCCGAGTTACAAGACTAAAATGGGGTCAGATTTAAGTGTGAGAGATGACTAGTGGTTAAAAGAATGAGACATAAAAGAAAATTGGTTTAAATAGATTTGGTGTATTTACAAGGTTCACATAAAAGACTTTAAAACAACACGATAAAACTAGGTAAACTCTGTTAAAAGAATACAGTTCATTTGTCCATACCCTAAAAACAGGTAAACTCTGTTAAAAGAATACAGTTCATTTGTCCATACCCTAAAAACAGCCCAAGAACCCCAGTGTGTTGATAAGTCCAATGTGAGTGTCCACCAGTGTATATACAATCCACAGAAAGTGTAATCCAAAGTTTGCAGGTGGTGAATGGAAAGGTGAGCTCTAAAATTAGCAACTCCTCAATCCAACAGTTTGGTGACTGTCCTTTGTTTGTCATGCTGCTCTCTTATACAGTTGTACTTCCTGCTTCCTGTCATGTGTCTAGTCACATGACAGGCCAACCATCCATTTATTAAAGACACATACACTTAAAATGTTAAGAGTAATAAAATGGCCTAAAAAACATGTAAAACACTTAAAACTCTATAATACATTTAAATGATTGTAATAAATAGAGAGGTAAAACACGTCTTTCTAAAAGCCAGCATATTATATAAATAGTGAAGAAAAGGCAAAAGCTTACAGCACCTGGTATTCCCAGGCGGTCTCCCATCCAAGTACTAACCAGGCCCGACGCTGCTTAGCTTCCGAGATCAGACGAGATCGGGCGCTCTCAGCACGGTATGGCCATAAGCGAAGGCTGCTCCAAAAAGTGGGCTATTTAAAGATCAGCCTCCGTAAAAGCCAGCATATTATATAAATAGTGAAGAAAAGGCAAAAGCTTACAGCACCTGGTATTCCCAGGCGGTCCCTTGTCAAAAAATCCTATTGGAATTTCAGTTTATCCTTTAGGATCTTAGTGGATTCTTAGAATCCTATTGGACTTTACGATTTATTTTAATGGAATTTCACTTTGTCCTGTAGGATTTTAGTGGATTTTTAGAATCCTATTGGACATTACGATATATTTTAATGGAATTTCACTTTGTCCTGTAGGATTTTAGTGGATTTTTAGAATCCTATTGGACATTACAATTCATTTTAATGGAATTTCACTTTGTCTTGTAGGATTTTAGTGGATTTTTAGAATCCTATTGGACATTGCAATTTATTTTAATGGAATTTCACTTTGTCCTGTAGGGTTTTATTGGATTCTTAGAATCCTATTAAACATTACGATTTATTTTGGTAGAACTTCACTTTGTCCTGTAGGATTTTCCTTGATTTTTAGAATCTTATTGGACAGTGTTTTATTTAATGGGATTTCACTTTGTCCTGTATTTTATTGATTCATAGAAACTTAATGGGCATTGTCATTTTTAAACGAAATTTCACTTTGTCTTGTATGATCTTAGTTGATTCTGTTGATTAATTACTTTTTTAATTTAACTTTTTTAGAGTAACACTGCATGTTTGTGTGCACCTGTAACCCACAATAAATTGCAGCCTATATGAATACACACAAAAATAAACATAATATGTATTTATTGAAATTTATAATATTAAAGAAAGGCAAAGATAATATATATGATATTTCATAATGTTCGAATGAGTTAAATGTATTACATGTGATTAAGAATTCACAGAAATACGAACATCTACATACAGTATTGTCCTGACGCGGCCCCTTTAAGAAATCCGAATGTAGCGCGCCTGCAACTGTAGCGCTCATCATTTGAAAATAACGGTCGAAGAGGAAAAGCAGCGAGTGATTAACGGTGTTTAACTTGTTAAACTTTGATTTCAAATACGCCAAAAATGACGAAATAGTAACATTTATCTGGTCTGCATCCTAAACCAACAATATTGGGTGTTCTTGGTGAGTTGTTGAACTCGTGTTTGATTGTCTCTGCTGATTAGCACAGGAGTCTGCAGCTATGTGTCAAAAGCTATGAATCTGTGGTATTATTTATGATAGTCACATATGTTTATGCTACTAATTTTCATTGTATAAAACATTGGAGTAGTGACTGTTCTGCCACCATTTGTAGCTGTTTTAATTAATGTTGTGCTTTACGGCTTTGTAGCGTCACTATACTTTAAGTGCAAATAGCACACGTTGTTGGCGAAGACTATTAACACTAACTCCATCCACAAATGTGTGATTTGGATAGTGAACACTATAAAAGACAGCAGTCTTAATTTCTCCCTTTTCAAATATTTTAATAAAAATGAAGGAAATAATGTTGTGATGTGTATTTGCTTTGTCTTGAGAACAACAAAGTTGTTATTTTTCTTGTGAAGAAAAAAGGGTTACTACAGAAAAAAAGACATTAAGATTTAGAATTTAATTATTTTAGATTTAACGTTTAACCTAACTATTATTAACTTAATCATTCAGCCCAGGATTTGCTGAATTAAACTACTACTAATTTAGAAAAGACTGTTTAACCTTTTGTTATGTTATTTATTTATTTATTGTCACAGTAAAGCGTTATTTTTCTTTCCAACTTCTGGTGTCCTCTAAGTTTTATATCTACCTCCCTCACTCAAGTCTAGAACTGCTCCAGTATTTGCATTGGAGGACAATTGCTACATACTGTGTGTGTGTGTGTGTGTGTGTGTGTGTGTGTGTGTGTGTGTGTGTGTGTGTGTGTTTCACTAAAGCTGTGTGCTGCACAAATCACCTCACATCTTGTTTACAATGTTATTGAACAAGGTGATGTAAACAGCAAACTGCAAATACTATTTGATAGTAAAACAAAAACAGTGGAAAAGTGCACTTTAGATTACAAAAAGAACAGGCATCCAATTTGATCCCATAAAAATCCCATAGAAACCATCCTACAGAATATTTATGTCTTGTCAAAAAATCCTAAAGGATTCCAATAAGAATTTCTTACAGGATTCTTATTGGAATTTCTATCATATTTTGGAACCATTCCTATAGGATTTTGATAGGAATATTCTTATAAGATTCTTATATATTCTGTAGGATCATTCCTAAAGGATTTTTTATGGGATCAAATTGGATGCTTTTTCATGTCTTTATGGGAACTTTTTTATCTAAAGGTGAACTTTTCCACTGTTCTTGTTTTACTAACAAATAGTACTTGCAGTTTGCTGTTTACATCACCCTGATGTAGACGTTGTTCATTGTATGTTGCTTATCAAAAAATCCTAAAGGATTCTGATAAGTAACTTGTACTGGATCTTATGTTGGAACTGTTTTTATAGGATTTCAATAGGAATAGTCTTAGGATTCTTCTTGAAAGATGCTTTAAAATAAAACAGGATCCCATTGAAATCCTGTAGAAATTATCCTACAGGATGTTTATGTCTTGTCCTATAGGAAAATCCTATAAAATAATTCCTAATGGAATCCTTTAGGAATGGTTCCAAAATATGATAGAAATTCTGATTTTAATCCTGTAGAGAATTCCTAGTGGAATCCTTTAGGATTTGTAGAGGATTCCTATTGGAATGTATATTAAGGTGAGTTAAAGTAAACTGCAAGACACTAAACTAATATAAACAATTAAAAAAGCATACCGTTAGGATTCTTCAAAATTCTTGAAAGATGCTTTAAAATAAATCCCATTAAAATCCTGTAGAAATTATCCTACAGGATATTTATGTCTTGTCCTATAAGAAAATCCTATAAGATAATTCCTAATGGAATCCTTTAGGAACGGTTCCAAAATATGATAGAAATTCTAACTGGAATCCTGTAGAGAAATCCTATTGGAATCCTATGGGATTTTTTGACAAGGGGTCTCCCATAAAAGTGTAACAATCGGCCTTATCAGCCGAGTTACAAGACTAAAATGGGGTCAGATTTAACTGTGAGAGATGACTAGTGGTTAAAAGAATGAGACATAAAAGAAAATTGGTTTAAATAGATTTGGTGTATTTACAAGGTTCACATAAAAGACTTTAAAACAACACGATAAAACTAGGTAAACTCTGTTAAAAGAATACAGTGCATTTGTCCATACCCTAAAAACAGGTAAACTCTGTTAAAAGAATACAGTTCATTTGTCCATACCCTAAAAACAGTCCAAGAACCCCAGTGTGTTGATAAGTCCAATGTGAGTGTCCACCAGTGTATATACAATCCACAGAAAGTGTAATCCAAAGTTTGCAGGTGGTGAATGGAAAGGTGAGCTCTAAAATTAGCAACTCCTCAATCCAACAGTTTGGTGACTGTCCTTTGTTTGTCATGCTGCTCTCTTATACAGTTGTACTTCCTGCTTCCTGTCATGTGTCTAGTCACATGACAGGCCAACCATCCATTTATTAAAGACACATACACTTAAAATGTTAAGAGTAATAAAATGGCCTAAAAAACATGTAAAACACTTAAAACTCTATAATACATGTAAATGATTGTAATAAATAGAGCGGTAAAACACGTCTTTCTAAAAGCCAGCATATTATATAAATAGTGAAGAAAAGGCAAAAGCTTACAGCACCTGGTATACCCAGGCGGTCTCCCATCCAAGTACTAACCAGGCCCGACGCTGCTTAGCTTCCGAGATCAGACGAGATCGGGCGCTCTCAGCGCGGTATGGCCATAAGCGAGGGCTGCTCCAAAAAGTGGGCTATTTAAAGATCAGCCTCCGTAAAAGCCAGCATATTATATAAATAGTGAAGAAAAGGCAAAAGCTTACAGCACCTGGTATTCCCAGGCGGTCTCCCATCCAAGTACTAACCAGGCCCGACGCTGCTTAGCTTCCGAGATCAGACGAGATCGGGCGCTCTCAGCGCGGTATGGCCATAAGCGAGGGCAGCTCCAAAAAGTGGGCTATTTAAAGATCAGCCTCCGTAAAAGCCAGCATATTATATAAATTGTGAAGAAAAGGCAAAAGCTTACAGCACCTGGTATTCCCAGGCGGTCTCCCATAAAAGTGTAACAATCGGCCTTATCAGCCGAGTTACAAGACTAAAATGGGGTCAGATTTAAGTGTGAGAGATGACTAGTGGTTAAAAGAATGAGACATAAAAGAAAATTGGTTTAAATAGATTTGGTGTATTTACAAGGTTCACATAAAAGACTTTAAAACAACACGATAAAACTAGGTAAACTGTGTTAAAAGAATACAGTTCATTTGTCCATACCCTAAAAACAGGTAAACTCTGTTAAAAGAATACAGTTCATTTGTCCATACCCTAAAAACAGTCCAAGAACCCCAGTGTGTTGATAAGTCCAATGTGAGTGTCCACCAGTGTATACACAAACCACAGAAAGTGTAATCCAAAGTTTGCAGGTGGTGAATGGAAAGGTGAGCTCTAAAATTAGCAACTCCTCAATCCAACAGTTTGGTGACTGTCCTTTGTTTGTCATGCTGCTCTCTTATACAGTTGTACTTCCTGCTTCCTGTCATGTGTCTAGTCACATGACAGGCCAACCATCCATTTATTAAAGACACATACACTTAAAATGTTAAGAGTAATAAAATGGCCTAAAAAACATGTAAAACACTTAAAACTCTATAATACATGTAAATGATTGTAATAAATAGAGCGGTAAAACACGTCTTTCTAAATGCCAGCATATTATATAAATAGTGAAGAAAAGGCAAAAGCTTACAGCACCTGGTATTCCCAGGCGGTCTCCCATCCAAGTACTAACCAGGCCCGACGCTGCTTAGCTTCCGAGATCAGACGAGATCGGGCGCTCTCTTTTTTTTTTTTATCTTTTTTTTATTTTCAATTCACAAATTTTCAATTACAGTTTTCCATCACATTCACACTCACTCAACACAATTTGTTACATTCATATGAGTCATCTTTCAATTGACATCCATTATTTTGCACAAAAAAAGGAAAATACAGATACATAAATGAAATATACAAGAGATATGTCTACTACCCTTCTCAAATCAAATGATTGCTTCCTACCAATTAAAGCAGATTTTCCCACCCACATCTTGATATATGAACTTATTTGTGTCTATAAAAAATTCTTTTGCCTTTTTCTCTCCAAACTTACAAATCAACTCCACATCTCTTTGTGTTATTAACTTAAATATATCTTTAACTTTCATCGTCCTACCCTCAAAATGTGCATAGTTCCTTCTTAGAACCACTGCTAGTCTAGCATGACTTAAAAGAAAATTAATTAGACAGATATCCCTTTTTTTCCTTTTCCCAACAATTCCAAACAAAAATATTTTCCCCCATTCCTCCTCTGACTTCACTTGCACACCCCAGTTTTCTATTAATATACTTTTAAGAAAATCAAAGAAACCAACCAAAGCTTCACATCTCAGAAAATAATGTAAAAAACTCTCATGGCCATTATCACACACATCACACATCACATTGACATCATTGTTTATTTTATTTAACACCACATTCGTGTAAATTCTATTATGTCTTATCAGAAAGTCATTGTTCTCACAATCAATACTGTTGTATTTTATATTTAGGTTTGACCAGATTTTTTTCACATCCAGATCCTCAAACACTTTCTTCCACACTTTTTCTGCCGCTGGTTCTTTTATAACATCACCGATTAATCTCCTGTATACATTCTTTACACTCATATTCTTAATTTTGTACTTTTCACCATTATCATGCACATACATCTCTGGCATACATTGCTCTTCTTTAGAGACACATTCACTTTTAATCACCTTAGTCCATTGCAAGGGTATACTTGTTTTAATTTTGTCATATATTGTATTCACTTTCTCTCTATTCTCCATTCCATCTAAATCACACACAGAATCATAAATGCAGTTATCTCTAAGAAATCCTGGAATAACTTCGTACATTATATCCTTTACTTGTTTTATGCCCCCTTCTATAAATTTATGTTCATACAATGTTTTATTTTTATACTTAATTTTTTCATTCAGAAATAGTGGCAGATTTTTAATCACATTTATATCTTCACACTCATACTCTAATTTGGGTAGGAAATGCCTCCATGCCTCTAAAACCTCCCGATATATTTCTGGTATTCCTCCCGTCATTGATTGCTTGAAGCCCATGTACCAACCATTATCTCCTATTCCTCCCACGTCATCAACATACTTTCTTAAGAACTCCTTCCATCCATAATCCCATCTCCCTCCCATATATTTTATTACCGTTTTTATTCTCATTGCGGCTCTTTTTGTTTCTAAGTCCATCAAGTTTAAACCCCCTTCCCATCTCTTACCCACCAATGTTTTCTGTGCAATTTTCACCCCTTTGCCGCCCCATATAAAATCACCTACAATTTTATTCAATTCATTCAACACCCACCCTGGCATTTCCATTACACTCATCACATACACACATACTGACAATAACAGGCTATTTACCACTATTACTTTCCCATTTAATTTCAATTTTCTCCCTTTCCATGCTGCACATACTGTTCTTATTTTGTTAATCACCCCGGTCCAAGTCACATCTCTTGCCTCTTTGCTTTGCACCCCTAAATATACCCCTAATACTTTCACATATCTTTCCTCCACTCTTAACCCTACCTCTACTCTCTCTACCTCCCCTATATACATTAGTTCTGATTTCTCCATATTTATTTTTGCCCCTGATGCCTTCCCATACCTCTTCACTATCTCTAAAACACTTTTTACACTGTTTCCTTCTCTCACTGTGATTGTAGTATCATCTGCATATTGGTTTATAGTACACATCCCTCCATATGGCAACTCAATGCCCACTACTCTTTTATCTCTCTTAATTAAAGTAGCTAGAGGCTCTACTGAAATGGCATACAATAATGCAGACAGGGGACATCCCTGTCTTACTGATCTTCCTACATCGAACTTGTCTGTTAGCACTCCATTTATTTTTATGCAACTTTTTGCTTTTTCATATAGTCTTCTTATCCATCCTATCACTTTCACCCCAAATCCAAACTTCTCTAATACCCTAAATAAATATTTGTGTTCCACTCTATCAAAAGCTTTATTCCAATCAATCCCTAATACTATCCCTCCCTTCTCATCTCGTTTCATATGCTCCATAACATCCCTAACGGTCCCTATCGTGTCCGCTATATCCCTGCCTGGTATACTGTAACTCTGTGTTGGTTGAACTATACTTCCTATCACTCTTTTCACTCTATTCGCTAAAACTTTAGTCAGTATTTTATAATCCACATTTAATAGACTGATTGGTCTATAGTTCTCCATATCTAATCTATTTCCCTTCTTATACACTAAAGCTATCACTCCCTCCACCATTCTATCTTGCACTACTCCTGTTCTTTCTATCCCCTTAAAAACTTCAACTAGAATTGGTGCTACCCCTTCCTTATATGTTTTATACCATTCAATACCGATCCCATCACTCCCCGGACTTTTTCCATTTTTCAACCCCCCTATTGCCTCTTTCACCTCCTCTTCCTCTATCTCCTTATCACACCATTCCCTATCTTCCTCACTTAGAATATTCCCTACACTTTCTAATACTTCCTCTATGATTTTCTCATCTGCTCCTCCCCTCTTGTATAAATCTTCATAGAATTCTTGCACTCTCTCCAAAATCTCTACGTAGTCTTTTGTTGTTTTGCCTTCCTTTGTATTTATTTCGTTTATATATGTTTTACTTTGTCTCCTTTTCTCTAGCCCTAAGAAATACCCTGTACATTTCTCACCTTCTAATGCATATTTTGCCCTACTTCTTAGAATTGCTCCTCTACATTTCTCCCTCTCAAATTTCTCCAGTGCTATCTTAGCCTCTATATATTTTTCCATACTATATCCTTCTTCATCTTCAGCCTTGTTTAATTCTTCCCTCAATCTTTCTTTCAGCAACTCTTCTTCCTTCTTCATCTTTTCCCATCTTTTCTTACTATATTTTATACTGATGAACTTAATCTGGTCTTTCATTTTCTCCCATCTTTCCCCTATTCTGTCATCTAATCCTCCCTCTCTTTTATACTCATCTATCTTCTCATTTTCTCTATTTATTAGATCCTTCATCTGTATCTCATATTCTTCCTCTCCAATGTATCCTGCATTCAATATCCACATCCCTCCTCCTACCTCCTCACTCCCTATCTTAATTCTGAACCTAACACCATCATGATCACTTAAACTATTTCCTTGATGCCTTGTCCCATCTATGTATCTAATGATTTCCTCCTTAACTAACACTAAATCTATTCTACTCTGTTTTAATATACCTTCTTTTAATTGCCTCCTAGTAAATTCTCTTTTTTCTGGATTTTCATACCTCCACACATCTATTAACCCCTTCTCTCTCATTATCTCCATCAACATTCCCCTAGATTTCTCCCATCTAAATTTTACGCCCTTGCCCACATCTAATCTGCTACATTTTATATTAAAATCCCCCACTACAATACATTTCCCCACAACTAATTCTTTTAATTCTTCCAATATTTCCCTCCTATCTACTTCTATATTCGGAACGTATATATTTATTAATCTAAAATCTATATCTCTATATGTAAATTCAACTACCAAGATCCTTCCCCTCTGATCTTTATATACCTCCCTTATACCTTTGACACTATCTTTTTTAAAAAGTACTGCCACACCTCTTGCATTTTTTGCTCCATTATTATAATAAATATCCCCTCTCCACTCCTCTCTCATCTCTCTCACTTTATCCTCTTCCCAATTTGTCTCCTGTATACAAATTATATCACTCCTATATGTAAATAATAACTCTTTCATCTTGCTTTTATTCCTTAACCCATTTATATTTATTGAAGTTACAGTGGCCATGAGAGTAGCTAAAGAAAACTAAATAAAATTGAAAAACAAAACCACATATAATTAAATAAGGCATCAAATACCTGCCCGTGGTTCCTTGATCTGTTCACTCTGTTCTCCGTCCGTCTCAGACTTCCTCTTTGCACTGAGTCTTTTAATCTTTGCTTTCAGTCCATCTTTTTGTCCCCCATTCCTATTTTCTTCACCTTTACTTTCTTTCAGTTCCTGTTCCATCTCTTTCTTTTCATCCTCTTTACCTTTTCCTTTCACTTTACTTTCACCTTTGTCTTCCTCGCTCTGTTCCGACTGTTCCATCTCCTCCTCCTCGCCATCCTTTTCACCCTTGCTCCCAATTCTGTCTCGCCGCTCCATTTTGCTTCTTTTTTCACCAGCCTCAGCTCCATCTTTACCTCCCCCGCTCACAACACCAGCCACTTCCACCTCTTGTTCCTCTGTCAGATCACTGTACCTCCTTTCATCATCTTCTTGTCCAACTACTCGCTCTCTCTCTAATCGCATCCATTCTTCACAATCTCTTGCATAATGTCCTCCTCCACCACATTTGAAGCACTTTAATTCAGGGCACTCTCTGAATATGTGCCCTGGCTTGATACAAAGTCTGCAAACACGTACTTGTCTATCATGGATGACGCGAAAATATTCGGTGCCTCTCAGAGTCTCAAACTTTGTGGAGTATGGAAGTGAACATACCTGTTCCGTAAAACGAACCTTTAAGAACCGGGTTCCATCAGCTATATC